>NC_090240.1:791723-985678 GCF_024489055.1 Chanodichthys erythropterus
ATTAAACTGATAAGAACAGATTTTTTTTTTTTTGAAAAGTTTTATTGTCACCATTTTCAATCTTTCACTTTTTCACACACATTTTCATTTTCGAGCACACATTTTTTTTTTTTTTTTTTTTTTTTTTTTTTTTTAAAACAAGCAATAATAAGTAACGTCAGCCATTGTGTTTTGTCTTGTTTGTTTCAAGTCCATTTTGTGTGTGTGTTAAAATGTGTGGGCATCTTAAAAGTAAAATACAAAATTTAAAACAAGCATCTCGTTCTTTTTTCTCTAATAAAATCCAATTTCATTTGATAAAACACAATAAAAACAACAATTAATAGCCTTTAAAAGTCCTATGTTGTGCAAAACCGGGGGTGAGTCCTTAGCAAATTAGTCTTCACCCCACTCTCCAGAACAGGCACGTGAGATGCCACTTCATGGGCTCAGCGGAGATCCCCTCTCCTCCGGCCCGCTGGCCCGCTGTTCCCGTAGCCAGATTGGTGAGGGTGCATCTACGGGCGGCCAGGGCTGTTGGCGGCCGGGACCCTCTCCGTGCGACCCCGGCCCCCCCGTCCGAATATCGTCGTCCGGTACCCCTGCAGCATTGATGTTACCTTTAGCTCGCATGCATGGAGGGTCACCGTAACGCCCTTCCCTACCAGCAGGTTTCTGGTGGCCCAGATGGCATCCTTGATGACATTGAGGGTGAGCCAGAGCGAGGTGAATTTCTGTGCCGTCAAGTCCTTCAAGCCCCGGCCCACCCCAAGGATGGCGAGCTGGTACCCGAACTGGGCCCCACCCGCTGGTAGGCACGGGAAATACAGGGGGCCGGTTTTGGCCCACAGGTCCCGCGCAGCGCCGCACTCCCAGAGCAGGTGGTGGACGGTCTCCGGGGAATTGCAGCCGGACCGAGGGCAGGTGGGGTTTTTGGCCATGCTTCTGGAGTGCATAACTGCCCTGACCGGGAGGATCTCATGAGCCACCATCCACGATAAGTCCTTGTGCCTGTTCTGGAGAGCGGGGTGAGCAGCGTTCCTCCAAACTTGTTTGGCCTCACGTAATGTGAGGCCTGGAACTGGACTCACCGGTTCCCGGTCCTGCACAAGAGAGACAAGATGCTTGTGATTAGTTAAAATGGTGACATCTTCACTTTCTAAAAAGTATTTCTTTAAAAACTTTTTTATAAAACTGTACTCTTTAGGCAAGTTAAAAGACACTGGGGTTTTCAAGTCCACTGGTAAAATTTTCAATGTTCTTAGGTAAGACCCCATCCAAAATCGCGCCATTGCAGCCGTCTTGTTTTCTTTGGATGGGGTCATGGCATAACTAATGTGCAGGGCGGTGAAGCGGCTGCCTAAAAACAGGTGGGGGTCTGGGAGGCCTTTTCCACCATTCTCCGGCCTTTTCTTCACGATCTCCCTCTTCAGGCGCTCCCACTTAGACCCCCACAGGAAATAAAACACCGCCCTCTCCAGCTCCGCAAGGAATCGCCGAGGGGGACTAAAAACAGAACAGACAAGTAAAATTAGAGGTAAAATCACAGATTTAAAAATTAAAACCTTGCCCTCAAACGTCAACTGTCTTAGTCCCCAAAACCCCAGTCTTTGCCTAACTTTCCCTAACATGTCAGTCCAGTTTCCCCGTCCTCCACCCTCGCTGTCAAATTTTACTCCTAAAACTTTAAAATCGTTGTCTTTAAAAGTCAAGTCGAGTTCACCTGTGTCTATGTCTCCCCACGGCCCGAAGAGCTGGGCCTCGGACTTGTTCCTGTTAAGCTTAGCGCCCGAGGCCCGACCGTACCAGTCAGTCAAGTCCAAAGCTCTTCGTATGGATAAAACGTCCGTGGCTAAAAGAGTTACGTCGTCCATGTATAAAACACAGGTCGCCGTCAGTCCACCCGTCCCAGGCACGTCCAGTCCTTTGATCCATTTATCCCTTCTCAAGATCTGTGCCAGTGGCTCAATACAAGCCACATACAAAAGAGGAGATAAAGGACATCCTTGACGGACACCACTGTGGATATTCACAGATTTGGAAAGATGCCCGTTTACAAGGATTTTGCTGACTGTTCCCTTGTACAGCAGTCCCACCCAGGCTATAAATCTCTCTGGAAACCCCATTTTTTGCAGTACCTGAAAAAGGTACTGGTGCGAGACTCGGTCAAATGCTTTTTCAAAGTCTAAATTTAGCACCACTAGCCGAATATTTCTGTCTCTCGCATAACAGATGGAGTCTCTAATCAACACTAGGCTGTCTGTTATCTTCCTCCCTGGTACGGCACAGGCTTGATCCGGGTGGATCACGTCTTCTAAAACAGTCGACATTCGTTTGGCTAAAATTTTACTAAAAAGTTTGCAGTCAACATTTAAAAGAGAAATAGGTCGCCAATTCTTTAAGTCAGTCTTGTCTCCTTTTTTTCCCAGAAGCGTCACTATCCCTATTCTAAAGCTGTCAGGGAGTCTGTCGAGTGTGTCAAACTCTTTAAAAACTGTGAGTAAGTCGTGTGCTAAAATATCCCAAAACGTCACATAAAACTCTAGGGGTAGTCCGTCTAGTCCTGGGGATTTTCCCCGCTTAAAACCTCTAAGAGCTTCTTGCATTTCTAAAATAGTAAAATCTTGGGATAAAAGCGTGTGTTGTCCCTCCAACTTTTTCTCTATAAAAGACAACACTTCTTTTAAAATCTCACTGTTTGTTCCCTTAATACTGTATAAGTCCTCATAAAATGTTTCTATTTCATTTAAAATTTCCTTTGTCGTGTTTGACTCCCTCCCTCCTGTTTTTAAAGTTGTGATTGCCCCTCCCCGCGTTATGACCTTTTTAAAAAAGTACCTGGTACATTTTTCACCTTCCTCAATATCTCTTTCTTTACTTCTTAAAATAATTCCTTTGTTTTTTATTGTAGAACAGGTTGACATTTCTCTTTTTACTTCTTTTATTTCTTCACTAAAATCAAAACCATTATTAAAAAGATTAAAATACCTCTGTAATCGCTTCTGCAGCCCCATCATGCGGTTTTCTTCCTTTTTCTTTTTTTCCTTCCCTATCTTACTAAAAAACTCTTTTGTCCGTCCTTTAACCATCTCCCACCATTGTGCTCGTGTCTCATAGAAGTCTTGGAGAGTTTGCCATTGGCTAAACTGCTCCCTGTATTTTCTAACTACCTCCTCATCCTCTAACAGGGAGCAGTTTAGCTTCCACAAACCTCCACCTACCGTCACACCAACAGGAAGTGATAGAGTGCAGGACAGCATGGAGTGATCTGAAAAAAAGAGGGGGGTTAATCTAGCATCGGTTGGCGGGAAGTCACGTGTAAAAACATAGTCTATTCGAGAGGCTCTGGTACCATCACCATTAAACCAGGTGTAGCCCGCCTCTCTTTGATGCATTGTTCTAAAACAGTCAACTAATTTAAAATCTTTGACTAAACCTTGTAATAAAACCGATGTCTTGTCCACCCTAAAATCCTCTGTTGCCCTTTTCCTGTCTTTCTGAGTTAAAACACAATTAAAATCCCCTGCCACAACTAAGGGGACTCTGCCTAGCATGTGGGGCTGCAAGTCTTCTAAAAGTTCATACCTCTCGTTTTTTTCTGTAAAACCATATACATTAAGAACATTAAAATCTCTACCTAAAAAAGTCAGTTTTGCAAGAGTTGCCCGCCCGTCTCTCACCACTGTGCTACCCTTCACCAAGATATGGGGGTTATTAATTAAAATTGCAACACCATCGTTCTTGTTAGAATTTGACCCACTCCAAATGGAAGGGCCTTGAGTCCACAACTCCTCCCACCTCCTGTAACTTGTTAAAAAAGGTAAAGCACATTCTTGTAATAAAACGACATCTGACTTAAAAGACTTTAAAAAGGATAAAATGCTCTGTGCTCGTAAGATGGACTTCACACTTCTCACATTGATAGTGGAGAAAGTGAGTGCCATGAGCAGAATTAAAAGGTATGAACTTATCTTTTGTCTTGAGATTAAAAGGGAAACAGAATTACAGAGGCAGACATTAAAAACGGATTAAAATCATGTGTTGAACTGTGTCACTAGCTCCTATCTTAACCCAGGGGGCCCGGGATCAGGAGGGCAAGTGCCTGATTCCTCAAGAGCCACAGAGGGAAACTCTTGTGACTCTTTCGGTGTCGATGTTCTTAGCTTTATGTGCAAAAAGGACACTTCATTGGGGGATTCTGAGGGCCACATACGATCCAGATCTTCCGAGGGGGAACTATCTGGATGATGCGTTACCCTCAGCTTTTTCTCCTTTTCAAATAATGGAGATCCCGCAGGCCTTTTCTGCACCTGAGCATTTGGGAGTGTACAATCAGTCTCACTCCCACTTGAAACAGTTTGGAGGGAGGAATCGGTCTCCTCCTCACTCTCTGTTTCTTGGACTTTTCTGTCAGGGGAGGAGGGGACTTCCTCTCCCACCATGTCTGACTTTGCCTCTTTGGCCGCCCCACTTCCTCCTTCCTGTCCAGTCCCTGAGGTTGGCTGGAAATTCAAATTTCCCGCCAAAACCTTAGGCCCCGCCTCCTTGTCTCTTTGTTCCTCCATTTCCTCTTTTTGTGGGGCGGCCATCTTGTTTCCTTTCAACTTGTTGGCAAAACTCTTAGGGCAGTCTCTGTAGAGATGGTTTGTTTCTCCACAAAGATTGCACCGTCTGCCATTGGTACAATCATCAAAACTGTGACCAATTTCTCTACACTTCCCACATACTAACTCTTGGCATGCTTCAGCGAGATGCCCAACTCTGCCACACTTCCTGCACAGTTTAGGCATTCCTTGATAATGTATGTAGCCTCTGTTCTCTCCAAGCACAATCATGGAAGGCAGATGTTTCAGGCCCTGGTAGCCCCCAGCGTCTTCCCATTGTTTAATGGGAATTCGCCAGGAGCATGTCCAGATGCCATCTTCATCTAACACTTTGACAGGCTGGCCTCGAACAGTGCAAAATCTACCCAACCAGACACAAATATCATCTCCAGTCACTGTTTCATTAAACATCCTGACAATCACAGTTTTAAGTGTGTTATCCGATAGTTTCTCCACAGTGAACATGGAGAACTGGGCTTTAACTGAATCAAACCTTTGCCAAAAGTCATTAAGAAGGGCAGCAGTTTTAAAACTTACATCAAATCCTTTGTTCTGAGGCAGAGTCATCAAACAATTTAAATCATCACATTTAAAAGCTAAGGTCTTTTGGATCAGCTTCCTGGAAAAGTCCATGCGGGACATTCCCAGGAGCTTCCCCTCAACCTCCCTAAATAAAAAGCGAACGCTGTGGTGCCTCCGCACGCCGGCACGGGCAGCCGACATGATGGAGACACCAACAGCCTAAAAACCTTAAAACAACAATAAATACAACAATAAATAACCAAATAAATAACTAAAAGACCTTACCTTAAAACTTGTTGGAGCTTGAAGCAGCAGATTTCAATATACCTCTCAAAAGTTGTGCGACTCGGGATATAAAAGATCTCGAGCCAAGTAACCTCCAAGAGGCGATCGCAGTCTCAACCGTCCAACCAGACACTTGATCTTAGCCAAAAGGCCGAGAAGCGATGCCGTTGCCAAGCAGTGGGGGCAGACCCGGCAAAGGCGACGCCCATCTGGGCCGCGGTGGGTTTCGTACTTTGCCTCTAGGACCACTGCTGTCGATCAGATCGTTTGTTAAATAGTGGAGATGATTTGAAACAACCTGCTTTCGCGAACTGGTCCTAGGTTTTTCCATCGACCTCCACAAAAGCACCGCAGTACAATTCTCTGGACTCCCTAGGTCGTTCTTGATCAGGAGGGGGGGAAAAAAAAAAAAGCTCAACTTTAACATTTGGATAGTGTGACGAGTCCCTCGTTCTTCCTGCTACGGCCGGCCAGTGGGTGTGGCTGGGAGACTCATCAAGTGAACCATGTACACCCGTGCTTCCCTCTATAAAGCTTGGGCTTTGTTTGGCGTGGTGTGTTGCTTGCTCCTGGGTGCTTTGGTTTTGATTTTGGTCTTTGTTTATTTTGAGTTCCTTATTCATTTAAATGTGGTTCTGTCTGATGTTTGGTTATTGATGTGTCTGACAGAAATTGTGTTTGGTTTTGTTGATTTCTTGTTTCATATATTTTCTTATTTATGCTGATAAATCTCTTTTCGTTGCAACCTACCAAGCTGCCTATGTCCTCCGTTTCATTTGTCACGGCTTTGAGCCGGTCGTGACAATAGCGACCACGGGGTCATTTAGAAAACGGCCGTGGTCGAGTGCCCCCAAAAGCCTGTCGTCCCTGAAGGAAAACTCAGAACTTTGCGAAACCAGGCGAGCGCACGCAACACCCGATTCCATAAAAGGGGCGTGCAAACACACACGGAGCCACAGACAACGCTACGACTGTTAGAAACCACAGGTTCTCTCGGCACCACCTAATCTTCTTTCAACCAGTATGTCCAGGGGAGAGCGCGAACGCAGTCCCCCACTACCATAAATTATGCAGTCGAGATTCCCACATTTGGGGAATTCGCAGGGGTCAGCACAACCAGAGTGCAATGGCCGAGCCTCGCCCTGGGTGAACCACCTTCCTGATCATGGTGTCTCCCCTGCCAGGTAAGTATGAGTCCCCAGGCCTCCAGTCAGAGGCTACCCTATCCCTCTTTGCCGTCCTCATCAACGGTGACCCCCTCCCCCACCCCAAGCAAAGGAAGGGCGTGTCCCTTCCATTACTTGACTGCGATTTCCGTGACCATGCCTTCAAGCCGGCAAACTGCCAAGCACCTACAGGTGCTGGTCGTATGATTAGAATGTCATCAAAAAGTTGATTTCTTTCACTAATTCCTTTCAAAAAGTCAAACTTGTATATTATGTACATTGCACACAGACTGATATATTTCAAATGTTTATTTCTTTTAATTTTGATGATTATAACTGACAACTAAGGAAAATCCCAAATCCGGTATCTCAGCAAATTTAGAATATTACTTAAGACCAATACAAAGAAAGGATTTTTAGAAATCTTGGCCAACTGAAAACTATAAACATGAAAAGTATGAGCGTGTGCAGCACTCAATACTTAGTTGGGGCTCCTTTTGCCTGAATTACTGCAGCAATGCGGCGTGGCATGGAGTCGATCGGTCTGTGGCACTGCTCAGGTGTTATGAGAGCCCAGGTTGCTCTGATAGTGGCCTTCAGCTCTTCTTAATTGTTGGGTCTGGCATATGGCATCTTCCTCTTCACAATACCCCGTAGATTTTCTATGGGGTTAAGGTCAGGCGAGTTTGCTGGCCAATTAAGAACAGGGATACCATGGTCCTTAAACCGGGTACTGGTAGCTTTGGCACTGTGTGCAGGTGCCAAGTCCTGTTGGGAAATGAAATCTGCATCTCCATAAAGTTGGTCAGCAGCAGGAAGCATGAAGTGCTCTAAAACTTCCTGGTATACGGCTGCGTTGACCTTGGACCTCAGAAAACACAGTGGGCCAACACCAGCAGATGACATGGCACCCCAAACCATCACTGACTGTGGAAACTTTAGGCTGGCCCTCAAGCGACGTGGATTGTGTGCCTCTCCTCTCTTCCTCCAGACTCTGGGACCCCGATTTCCAAAGGAAATGCCAAATTGACTTTCATCAGAGAACGTAACTTTGGACCACTCAGCAGCAGTCCAGTCCTTTTTGTCGAGGCGCCTCTGACGCTGTCTGTTGTTCAAGAGTGGCTTGACACAAGGAACGAGACAGCTGAAAACCATGTCTTGCATACGTCTGTGCGTAGGGGTTCTTGAAGCACTGACTCCAGCTGCAGTCCACTCTTTGTGAATCTCCCCCACATTTTTGAATGGGTTCTGTTTCACAGTCCTCTCCAGGGTGCGGTTATCCCTATTGCTAGTACACTTTTTTTCTACCACATCTTTTCCTTCCCTTCGCCTCTCTATTAATGTGCTTGGACACAGAGCTCTGCGAACAGCCAGCCTCTTTTGCAATGACCTTTTGTGTCTTGGCCTCCTTGTGCAAGGTGTCAGTGGTCGTCTTTTGGACAACTGTCAAGTCAGCAGTCTTCCCCATGACTGTGTAGCCTACAGAACTAGACTGAGAGACCATTTAAAGGCCTTTGCAGGTGTTTTGAGTTAATTAGCTGATAAGAGTGTGTGGCACCAGGTGTCTTCAATATTGAACCTTTTCACAATATTCTAATTTTCTGAGATAGTGACTTTGGGATTTTCCATAGTTGTCAGCTATACTCATCAAAATGAAAAGAAATAAACATGTGAAACCTCTCAGTCTGTGTGTAATGAATGAATATGATATATACAAGTTTCACTTTTTGAAAGGAATTAGTGAAATAAATCAACTTTTTGATGACATTCTAATTATATGACCAGCACCTGTACACGAGCTGCGGTCCTTTAGACCAGTGGTTCCCATCAGTCAGGCGTGTTTGATTAGATGTCTCCCTGATCAAACACACCCGATCCAACTCATCAGCTCGTTGGTAAAGACTCCAAGACCTCAGACGGGCGCATCAGACAAGAGTGACATTCAAGACGTGCAGTGCTGGTTTGGGAACCGCTGCTTTGGAACAACGGCGACCGTTTCATAAGGGTGCGAGACGGTGCCACCCTGCCAGCCACCCCACCGCAGGTACATAGAGACTCCTTGTGAAGCTCCAGCGACATTCCCTCTGCTATTAACCACAACGATTTGCAATCCCCCAAAAGGGGAAGCACACCGTTCCTGGAGACACTGCAATACCAGGTCGATGCGTGGAGTGGACGGAGCAAGCCCCGGTTCCGGCTCCATGAGCCAAAAATCCATTTAATATGTAGTCCCCAGATAGGGGACGTATCAGATATTAAACTGATAAGAACAGATACTACACTTGATCTTAGCCAAAAGGCCGAGAAGCGATGCCGTTGCCAAGCAGTGGGGGCAGAGCCGGCAAAGGCGACGCCCATCTGGGCCGCGGTGGGTTTCGTACTTTGCCTCTAGGACCACTGCTGTCGATCAGATCGTTTGTTAAATAGTGGAGATGATTTGAAACAACCTGCTTTCGCGAACTGGTCCTAGGTTTTTCCATCGACCTCCACAAAAGCACCGCAGTACAATTCTCTGGACTCCCTAGGTCGTTCTTGATCAGGAGGGGGGAAAAAAAAAAAAGCTCAACTTTAACATTTGGATAGTGTGACGAGTCCCTCGTTCTTCCTGCTACGGCCGGCCAGTGGGTGTGGCTGGGAGACTCATCAAGTGAACCATGTACACCCGTGCTTCCCTCTATAAAGCTTGGGCTTTGTTTGGCGTGGTGTGTTGCTTGCTCCTGGGTGCTTTGGTTTTGATTTTGGTCTTTGTTTATTTTGAGTTCCTTATTCATTTAAATGTGGTTCTGTCTGATGTTTGGTTATTGATGTGTCTGACAGAAATTGTGTTTGGTTTTGTTGATTTCTTGTTTCATATATTTTCTTATTTATGCTGATAAATCTCTTTTCGTTGCAACCTACCAAGCTGCCTATGTCCTCCGTTTCATTTGTCACGGCTTTGAGCCGGTCGTGACAATAGCGACCACGGGGTCATTTAGAAAACGGCCGTGGTCGAGTGCCCCCAAAAGCCTGTCGTCCCTGAAGGAAAACTCAGAACTTTGCGAAACCAGGCGAGCGCACGCAACACCCGATTCCATAAAAGGGGCGTGCAAACACACACGGAGCCACAGACAACGCTACGACTGTTAGAAACCACAGGTTCTCTCGGCACCACCTAATCTTCTTTCAACCAGTATGTCCAGGGGAGAGCGCGAACGCAGTCCCCCACTACCATAAATTATGCAGTCGAGATTCCCACATTTGGGGAATTCGCAGGGGTCAGCACAACCGGAGTGCAATGGCCGAGCCTCGCCCTGGGTGAACCACCTTCCTGATCATGGTGTCTCCCCTGCCAGGTAAGTATGAGTCCCCAGGCCTCCAGTCAGAGGCTACCCTATCCCTCTTTGCCGTCCTCATCAACGGTGACCCCCTCCCCCACCCCAAGCAAAGGAAGGGCGTGTCCCTTCCATTACTTGACTGCGATTTCCGTGACCATGCCTTCAAGCCGGCAAACTGCCAAGCACCTACAGGTGCTGGTCGTATGATTAGAATGTCATCAAAAAGTTGATTTCTTTCACTAATTCCTTTCAAAAAGTCAAACTTGTATATTATGTACATTGCACACAGACTGATATATTTCAAATGTTTATTTCTTTTAATTTTGATGATTATAACTGACAACTAAGGAAAATCCCAAATCCGGTATCTCAGCAAATTTAGAATATTACTTAAGACCAATACAAAGAAAGGATTTTTAGAAATCTTGGCCAACTGAAAACTATAAACATGAAAAGTATGAGCGTGTGCAGCACTCAATACTTAGTTGGGGCTCCTTTTGCCTGAATTACTGCAGCAATGCGGCGTGGCATGGAGTCGATCGGTCTGTGGCACTGCTCAGGTGTTATGAGAGCCCAGGTTGCTCTGATAGTGGCCTTCAGCTCTTCTTAATTGTTGGGTCTGGCATATGGCATCTTCCTCTTCACAATACCCCGTAGATTTTCTATGGGGTTAAGGTCAGGCGAGTTTGCTGGCCAATTAAGAACAGGGATACCATGGTCCTTAAACCGGGTACTGGTAGCTTTGGCACTGTGTGCAGGTGCCAAGTCCTGTTGGGAAATGAAATCTGCATCTCCATAAAGTTGGTCAGCAGCAGGAAGCATGAAGTGCTCTAAAACTTCCTGGTATACGGCTGCGTTGACCTTGGACCTCAGAAAACACAGTGGGCCAACACCAGCAGATGACATGGCACCCCAAACCATCACTGACTGTGGAAACTTTAGGCTGGCCCTCAAGCGACGTGGATTGTGTGCCTCTCCTCTCTTCCTCAAGACTCTGGGACCCCGATTTCCAAAGGAAATGCCAAATTGACTTTCATCAGAGAACGTAACTTTGGACCACTCAGCAGCAGTCCAGTCCTTTTTGTCGAGGCGCCTCTGACGCTGTCTGTTGTTCAAGAGTGGCTTGACACAAGGAACGAGACAGCTGAAAACCATGTCTTGCATACGTCTGTGCGTAGGGGTTCTTGAAGCACTGACTCCAGCTGCAGTCCACTCTTTGTGAATCTCCCCCACATTTTTGAATGGGTTCTGTTTCACAGTCCTCTCCAGGGTGCGGTTATCCCTATTGCTAGTACACTTTTTTTCTACCACATCTTTTCCTTCCCTTCGCCTCTCTATTAATGTGCTTGGACACAGAGCTCTGCGAACAGCCAGCCTCTTTTGCAATGACCTTTTGTGTCTTGGCCTCCTTGTGCAAGGTGTCAGTGGTCGTCTTTTGGACAACTGTCAAGTCAGCAGTCTTCCCCATGACTGTGTAGCCTACAGAACTAGACTGAGAGACCATTTAAAGGCCTTTGCAGGTGTTTTGAGTTAATTAGCTGATAAGAGTGTGTGGCACCAGGTGTCTTCAATATTGAACCTTTTCACAATATTCTAATTTTCTGAGATAGTGACTTTGGGATTTTCCATAGTTGTCAGCTATACTCATCAAAATGAAAAGAAATAAACATGTGAAACCTCTCAGTCTGTGTGTAATGAATGAATATGATATATACAAGTTTCACTTTTTGAAAGGAATTAGTGAAATAAATCAACTTTTTGATGACATTCTAATTATATGACCAGCACCTGTACACGAGCTGCGGTCCTTTAGACCAGTGGTTCCCATCAGTCAGGCGTGTTTGATTAGATGTCTCCCTGATCAAACACACCCGATCCAACTCATCAGCTCGTTGGTAAAGACTCCAAGACCTCAGACGGGCGCATCAGACAAGAGTGACATTCAAGACGTGCAGTGCTGGTTTGGGAACCGCTGCTTTGGAACAACGGCGACCGTTTCATAAGGGTGCGAGACGGTGCCACCCTGCCAGCCACCCCACCGCAGGTACATAGAGACTCCTTGTGAAGCTCCAGCGACATTCCCTCTGCTATTAACCACAACGATTTGCAGTCCCCCAAAAGGGGAAGCACACCGTTCCTGGAGACACTGCAATACCAGGTCGATGCGTGGAGTGGACGGAGCAAGCCCCGGTTCCGGCTCCATGAGCCAAAAATCCATTTAATATGTAGTCCCCAGATAGGAGACGTATCAGATATTAAACTGATAAGAACAGATACTACACTTGATCTTAGCCAAAAGGCCGAGAAGCGATGCCGTTGCCAAGCAGTGGGGGCAGAGCCGGCAAAGGCGACGCCCATCTGGGCCGCGGTGGGTTTCGTACTTTGCCTCTAGGACCACTGCTGTCGATCAGATCGTTTGTTAAATAGTGGAGATGATTTGAAACAACCTGCTTTCGCGAACTGGTCCTAGGTTTTTCCATCGACCTCCACAAAAGCACCGCAGTACAATTCTCTGGACTCCCTAGGTCGTTCTTGATCAGGATGTGGGGGGAATAAAAAAAGCTCAACTTTAACATTTGGATAGTGTGACGAGTCCCTCGTTCTTCCTGCTACGGCCGGCCAGTGGGTGTGGCTGGGAGACTCATCAAGTGAACCATGTACACCCGTGCTTCCCTCTATAAAGCTTGGGCTTTGTTTGGCGTGGTGTGTTGCTTGCTCCTGGGTGCTTTGGTTTTGATTTTGGTCTTTGTTTATTTTGAGTTCCTTATTCATTTAAATGTGGTTCTGTCTGATGTTTGGTTATTGATGTGTCTGACAGAAATTGTGTTTGGTTTTGTTGATTTCTTGTTTCATATATTTTCTTATTTATGCTGATAAATCTCTTTTCGTTGCAACCTACCAAGCTGCCTATGTCCTCCGTTTCATTTGTCACGGCTTTGAGCCGGTCGTGACAATAGCGACCACGGGGTCATTTAGAAAACGGCCATGGTCGAGTGCCCCCAAAAGCCTGTCGTCCCTGAAGGAAAACTCAGAACTTTGCGAAACCAGGCGAGCGCACGCAACACCCGATTCCATAAAAGGGGCGTGCAAACACACACGGAGCCACAGACAACGCTACGACTGTTAGAAACCACAGGTTCTCTCGGCACCACCTAATCTTCTTTCAACCAGTATGTCCAGGGGAGAGCGCGAACGCAGTCCCCCACTACCATAAATTATGCAGTCGAGATTCCCACATTTGGGGAATTCGCAGGGGTCAGCACAACCGGAGTGCAATGGCCGAGCCTCGCCCTGGGTGAACCACCTTCCTGATCATGGTGTCTCCCCTGCCAGGTAAGTATGAGTCCCCAGGCCTCCAGTCAGAGGCTACCCTATCCCTCTTTGCCGTCCTCATCAACGGTGACCCCCCTCCCCCACCCCAAGCAAAGGAAGGGCGTGTCCCTTCCATTACTTGACTGCGATTTTCGTGACCATGCCTTCAAGCCGGCAAACTGCCAAGCACCTACAGGTGCTGGTCGTATGATTAGAATGTCATCAAAAAGTTGATTTCTTTCACTAATTCCTTTCAAAAAGTCAAACTTGTATATTATGTACATTGCACACAGACTGATATATTTCAAATGTTTATTTCTTTTAATTTTGATGATTATAACTGACAACTAAGGAAAATCCCAAATCCGGTATCTCAGCAAATTTAGAATATTACTTAAGACCAATACAAAGAAAGGATTTTTAGAAATCTTGGCCAACTGAAAACTATAAACATGAAAAGTATGAGCGTGTGCAGCACTCAATACTTAGTTGGGGCTCCTTTTGCCTGAATTACTGCAGCAATGCGGCGTGGCATGGAGTCGATCGGTCTGTGGCACTGCTCAGGTGTTATGAGAGCCCAGGTTGCTCTGATAGTGGCCTTCAGCTCTTCTTAATTGTTGGGTCTGGCATATGGCATCTTCCTCTTCACAATACCCCGTAGATTTTCTATGGGGTTAAGGTCAGGCGAGTTTGCTGGCCAATTAAGAACAGGGATACCATGGTCCTTAAACCGGGTACTGGTAGCTTTGGCACTGTGTGCAGGTGCCAAGTCCTGTTGGGAAATGAAATCTGCATCTCCATAAAGTTGGTCAGCAGCAGGAAGCATGAAGTGCTCTAAAACTTCCTGGTATACGGCTGCGTTGACCTTGGACCTCAGAAAACACAGTGGGCCAACACCAGCAGATGACATGGCACCCCAAACCATCACTGACTGTGGAAACTTTAGGCTGGCCCTCAAGCGACGTGGATTGTGTGCCTCTCCTCTCTTCCTCCAGACTCTGGGACCCCGATTTCCAAAGGAAATGCCAAATTGACTTTCATCAGAGAACGTAACTTTGGACCACTCAGCAGCAGTCCAGTCCTTTTTGTCGAGGCGCCTCTGACGCTGTCTGTTGTTCAAGAGTGGCTTGACACAAGGAACGAGACAGCTGAAAACCATGTCTTGCATACGTCTGTGCGTAGGGGTTCTTGAAGCACTGACTCCAGCTGCAGTCCACTCTTTGTGAATCTCCCCCACATTTTTGAATGGGTTCTGTTTCACAGTCCTCTCCAGGGTGCGGTTATCCCTATTGCTAGTACACTTTTTTTCTACCACATCTTTTCCTTCCCTTCGCCTCTCTATTAATGTGCTTGGACACAGAGCTCTGCGAACAGCCAGCCTCTTTTGCAATGACCTTTTGTGTCTTGGCCTCCTTGTGCAAGGTGTCAGTGGTCGTCTTTTGGACAACTGTCAAGTCAGCAGTCTTCCCCATGACTGTGTAGCCTACAGAACTAGACTGAGAGACCATTTAAAGGCCTTTGCAGGTGTTTTGAGTTAATTAGCTGATAAGAGTGTGTGGCACCAGGTGTCTTCAATATTGAACCTTTTCACAATATTCTAATTTTCTGAGATAGTGACTTTGGGATTTTCCATAGTTGTCAGCTATACTCATCAAAATGAAAAGAAATAAACATGTGAAACCTCTCAGTCTGTGTGTAATGAATGAATATGATATATACAAGTTTCACTTTTTGAAAGGAATTAGTGAAATAAATCAACTTTTTGATGACATTCTAATTATATGACCAGCACCTGTACACGAGCTGCGGTCCTTTAGACCAGTGGTTCCCATCAGTCAGGCGTGTTTGATTAGATGTCTCCCTGATCAAACACACCCGATCCAACTCATCAGCTCGTTGGTAAAGACTCCAAGACCTCAGACGGGCGCATCAGACAAGAGTGACATTCAAGACGTGCAGTGCTGGTTTGGGAACCGCTGCTTTGGAACAACGGCGACCGTTTCATAAGGGTGCGAGACGGTGCCACCCTGCCAGCCACCCCACCGCAGGTACATAGAGACTCCTTGTGAAGCTCCAGCGACATTCCCTCTGCTATTAACCACAACGATTTGCAGTCCCCCAAAAGGGGAAGCACACCGTTCCTGGAGACACTGCAATACCAGGTCGATGCGTGGAGTGGACGGAGCAAGCCCCGGTTCCGGCTCCATGAGCCAAAAATCCATTTAATATGTAGTCCCCAGATAGGGGACGTATCAGATATTAAACTGATAAGAACAGATACTACACTTGATCTTAGCCAAAAGGCCGAGAAGCGATGCCGTTGCCAAGCAGTGGGGGCAGACCCGGCAAAGGCGACGCCCATCTGGGCCGCGGTGGGTTTCGTACTTTGCCTCTAGGACCACTGCTGTCGATCAGATCGTTTGTTAAATAGTGGAGATGATTTGAAACAACCTGCTTTCGCGAACTGGTCCTAGGTTTTTCCATCGACCTCCACAAAAGCACCGCAGTACAATTCTCTGGACTCCCTAGGTCGTTCTTGATCAGGAGGGGGGGAAAAAAAAAAAAGCTCAACTTTAACATTTGGATAGTGTGACGAGTCCCTCGTTCTTCCTGCTACGGCCGGCCAGTGGGTGTGGCTGGGAGACTCATCAAGTGAACCATGTACACCCGTGCTTCCCTCTATAAAGCTTGGGCTTTGTTTGGCGTGGTGTGTTGCTTGCTCCTGGGTGCTTTGGTTTTGATTTTGGTCTTTGTTTATTTTGAGTTCCTTATTCATTTAAATGTGGTTCTGTCTGATGTTTGGTTATTGATGTGTCTGACAGAAATTGTGTTTGGTTTTGTTGATTTCTTGTTTCATATATTTTCTTATTTATGCTGATAAATCTCTTTTCGTTGCAACCTACCAAGCTGCCTATGTCCTCCGTTTCATTTGTCACGGCTTTGAGCCGGTCGTGACAATAGCGACCACGGGGTCATTTAGAAAACGGCCGTGGTCGAGTGCCCCCAAAAGCCTGTCGTCCCTGAAGGAAAACTCAGAACTTTGCGAAACCAGGCGAGCGCACGCAACACCCGATTCCATAAAAGGGGCGTGCAAACACACACGGAGCCACAGACAACGCTACGACTGTTAGAAACCACAGGTTCTCTCGGCACCACCTAATCTTCTTTCAACCAGTATGTCCAGGGGAGAGCGCGAACGCAGTCCCCCACTACCATAAATTATGCAGTCGAGATTCCCACATTTGGGGAATTCGCAGGGGTCAGCACAACCAGAGTGCAATGGCCGAGCCTCGCCCTGGGTGAACCACCTTCCTGATCATGGTGTCTCCCCTGCCAGGTAAGTATGAGTCCCCAGGCCTCCAGTCAGAGGCTACCCTATCCCTCTTTGCCGTCCTCATCAACGGTGACCCCCTCCCCCACCCCAAGCAAAGGAAGGGCGTGTCCCTTCCATTACTTGACTGCGATTTCCGTGACCATGCCTTCAAGCCGGCAAACTGCCAAGCACCTACAGGTGCTGGTCGTATGATTAGAATGTCATCAAAAAGTTGATTTCTTTCACTAATTCCTTTCAAAAAGTCAAACTTGTATATTATGTACATTGCACACAGACTGATATATTTCAAATGTTTATTTCTTTTAATTTTGATGATTATAACTGACAACTAAGGAAAATCCCAAATCCGGTATCTCAGCAAATTTAGAATATTACTTAAGACCAATACAAAGAAAGGATTTTTAGAAATCTTGGCCAACTGAAAACTATAAACATGAAAAGTATGAGCGTGTGCAGCACTCAATACTTAGTTGGGGCTCCTTTTGCCTGAATTACTGCAGCAATGCGGCGTGGCATGGAGTCGATCGGTCTGTGGCACTGCTCAGGTGTTATGAGAGCCCAGGTTGCTCTGATAGTGGCCTTCAGCTCTTCTTAATTGTTGGGTCTGGCATATGGCATCTTCCTCTTCACAATACCCCGTAGATTTTCTATGGGGTTAAGGTCAGGCGAGTTTGCTGGCCAATTAAGAACAGGGATACCATGGTCCTTAAACCGGGTACTGGTAGCTTTGGCACTGTGTGCAGGTGCCAAGTCCTGTTGGGAAATGAAATCTGCATCTCCATAAAGTTGGTCAGCAGCAGGAAGCATGAAGTGCTCTAAAACTTCCTGGTATACGGCTGCGTTGACCTTGGACCTCAGAAAACACAGTGGGCCAACACCAGCAGATGACATGGCACCCCAAACCATCACTGACTGTGGAAACTTTAGGCTGGCCCTCAAGCGACGTGGATTGTGTGCCTCTCCTCTCTTCCTCCAGACTCTGGGACCCCGATTTCCAAAGGAAATGCCAAATTGACTTTCATCAGAGAACGTAACTTTGGACCACTCAGCAGCAGTCCAGTCCTTTTTGTCGAGGCGCCTCTGACGCTGTCTGTTGTTCAAGAGTGGCTTGACACAAGGAACGAGACAGCTGAAAACCATGTCTTGCATACGTCTGTGCGTAGGGGTTCTTGAAGCACTGACTCCAGCTGCAGTCCACTCTTTGTGAATCTCCCCCACATTTTTGAATGGGTTCTGTTTCACAGTCCTCTCCAGGGTGCGGTTATCCCTATTGCTAGTACACTTTTTTTCTACCACATCTTTTCCTTCCCTTCGCCTCTCTATTAATGTGCTTGGACACAGAGCTCTGCGAACAGCCAGCCTCTTTTGCAATGACCTTTTGTGTCTTGGCCTCCTTGTGCAAGGTGTCAGTGGTCGTCTTTTGGACAACTGTCAAGTCAGCAGTCTTCCCCATGACTGTGTAGCCTACAGAACTAGACTGAGAGACCATTTAAAGGCCTTTGCAGGTGTTTTGAGTTAATTAGCTGATAAGAGTGTGTGGCACCAGGTGTCTTCAATATTGAACCTTTTCACAATATTCTAATTTTCTGAGATAGTGACTTTGGGATTTTCCATAGTTGTCAGCTATACTCATCAAAATGAAAAGAAATAAACATGTGAAACCTCTCAGTCTGTGTGTAATGAATGAATATGATATATACAAGTTTCACTTTTTGAAAGGAATTAGTGAAATAAATCAACTTTTTGATGACATTCTAATTATATGACCAGCACCTGTACACGAGCTGCGGTCCTTTAGACCAGTGGTTCCCATCAGTCAGGCGTGTTTGATTAGATGTCTCCCTGATCAAACACACCCGATCCAACTCATCAGCTCGTTGGTAAAGACTCCAAGACCTCAGACGGGCGCATCAGACAAGAGTGACATTCAAGACGTGCAGTGCTGGTTTGGGAACCGCTGCTTTGGAACAACGGCGACCGTTTCATAAGGGTGCGAGACGGTGCCACCCTGCCAGCCACCCCACCGCAGGTACATAGAGACTCCTTGTGAAGCTCCAGCGACATTCCCTCTGCTATTAACCACAACGATTTGCAGTCCCCCAAAAGGGGAAGCACACCGTTCCTGGAGACACTGCAATACCAGGTCGATGCGTGGAGTGGACGGAGCAAGCCCCGGTTCCGGCTCCATGAGCCAAAAATCCATTTAATATGTAGTCCCCAGATAGGGGACGTATCAGATATTAAACTGATAAGAACAGATACTACACTTGATCTTAGCCAAAAGGCCGAGAAGCGATGCCGTTGCCAAGCAGTGGGGGCAGACCCGGCAAAGGCGACGCCCATCTGGGCCGCGGTGGGTTTCGTACTTTGCCTCTAGGACCACTGCTGTCGATCAGATCGTTTGTTAAATAGTGGAGATGATTTGAAACAACCTGCTTTCGCGAACTGGTCCTAGGTTTTTCCATCGACCTCCACAAAAGCACCGCAGTACAATTCTCTGGACTCCCTAGGTCGTTCTTGATCAGGAGGGGGGAAAAAAAAAGCTCAACTTTAACATTTGGATAGTGTGACGAGTCCCTCGTTCTTCCTGCTACGGCCGGCCAGTGGGTGTGGCTGGGAGACTCATCAAGTGAACCATGTACACCCGTGCTTCCCTCTATAAAGCTTGGGCTTTGTTTGGCGTGGTGTGTTGCTTGCTCCTGGGTGCTTTGGTTTTGATTTTGGTCTTTGTTTATTTTGAGTTCCTTATTCATTTAAATGTGGTTCTGTCTGATGTTTGGTTATTGATGTGTCTGACAGAAATTGTGTTTGGTTTTGTTGATTTCTTGTTTCATATATTTTCTTATTTATGCTGATAAATCTCTTTTCGTTGCAACCTACCAAGCTGCCTATGTCCTCCGTTTCATTTGTCACGGCTTTGAGCCGGTCGTGACAATAGCGACCACGGGGTCATTTAGAAAACGGCCGTGGTCGAGTGCCCCCAAAAGCCTGTCGTCCCTGAAGGAAAACTCAGAACTTTGCGAAACCAGGCGAGCGCACGCAACACCCGATTCCATAAAAGGGGCGTGCAAACACACACGGAGCCACAGACAACGCTACGACTGTTAGAAACCACAGGTTCTCTCGGCACCACCTAATCTTCTTTCAACCAGTATGTCCAGGGGAGAGCGCGAACGCAGTCCCCCACTACCATAAATTATGCAGTCGAGATTCCCACATTTGGGGAATTCGCAGGGGTCAGCACAACCAGAGTGCAATGGCCGAGCCTCGCCCTGGGTGAACCACCTTCCTGATCATGGTGTCTCCCCTGCCAGGTAAGTATGAGTCCCCAGGCCTCCAGTCAGAGGCTACCCTATCCCTCTTTGCCGTCCTCATCAACGGTGACCCCCTCCCCCACCCCAAGCAAAGGAAGGGCGTGTCCCTTCCATTACTTGACTGCGATTTCCGTGACCATGCCTTCAAGCCGGCAAACTGCCAAGCACCTACAGGTGCTGGTCGTATGATTAGAATGTCATCAAAAAGTTGATTTCTTTCACTAATTCCTTTCAAAAAGTCAAACTTGTATATTATGTACATTGCACACAGACTGATATATTTCAAATGTTTATTTCTTTTAATTTTGATGATTATAACTGACAACTAAGGAAAATCCCAAATCCGGTATCTCAGCAAATTTAGAATATTACTTAAGACCAATACAAAGAAAGGATTTTTAGAAATCTTGGCCAACTGAAAACTATAAACATGAAAAGTATGAGCGTGTGCAGCACTCAATACTTAGTTGGGGCTCCTTTTGCCTGAATTACTGCAGCAATGCGGCGTGGCATGGAGTCGATCGGTCTGTGGCACTGCTCAGGTGTTATGAGAGCCCAGGTTGCTCTGATAGTGGCCTTCAGCTCTTCTTAATTGTTGGGTCTGGCATATGGCATCTTCCTCTTCACAATACCCCGTAGATTTTCTATGGGGTTAAGGTCAGGCGAGTTTGCTGGCCAATTAAGAACAGGGATACCATGGTCCTTAAACCGGGTACTGGTAGCTTTGGCACTGTGTGCAGGTGCCAAGTCCTGTTGGGAAATGAAATCTGCATCTCCATAAAGTTGGTCAGCAGCAGGAAGCATGAAGTGCTCTAAAACTTCCTGGTATACGGCTGCGTTGACCTTGGACCTCAGAAAACACAGTGGGCCAACACCAGCAGATGACATGGCACCCCAAACCATCACTGACTGTGGAAACTTTAGGCTGGCCCTCAAGCGACGTGGATTGTGTGCCTCTCCTCTCTTCCTCCAGACTCTGGGACCCCGATTTCCAAAGGAAATGCCAAATTGACTTTCATCAGAGAACGTAACTTTGGACCACTCAGCAGCAGTCCAGTCCTTTTTGTCGAGGCGCCTCTGACGCTGTCTGTTGTTCAAGAGTGGCTTGACACAAGGAACGAGACAGCTGAAAACCATGTCTTGCATACGTCTGTGCGTAGGGGTTCTTGAAGCACTGACTCCAGCTGCAGTCCACTCTTTGTGAATCTCCCCCACATTTTTGAATGGGTTCTGTTTCACAGTCCTCTCCAGGGTGCGGTTATCCCTATTGCTAGTACACTTTTTTTCTACCACATCTTTTCCTTCCCTTCGCCTCTCTATTAATGTGCTTGGACACAGAGCTCTGCGAACAGCCAGCCTCTTTTGCAATGACCTTTTGTGTCTTGGCCTCCTTGTGCAAGGTGTCAGTGGTCGTCTTTTGGACAACTGTCAAGTCAGCAGTCTTCCCCATGACTGTGTAGCCTACAGAACTAGACTGAGAGACCATTTAAAGGCCTTTGCAGGTGTTTTGAGTTAATTAGCTGATAAGAGTGTGTGGCACCAGGTGTCTTCAATATTGAACCTTTTCACAATATTCTAATTTTCTGAGATAGTGACTTTGGGATTTTCCATAGTTGTCAGCTATACTCATCAAAATGAAAAGAAATAAACATGTGAAACCTCTCAGTCTGTGTGTAATGAATGAATATGATATATACAAGTTTCACTTTTTGAAAGGAATTAGTGAAATAAATCAACTTTTTGATGACATTCTAATTATATGACCAGCACCTGTACACGAGCTGCGGTCCTTTAGACCAGTGGTTCCCATCAGTCAGGCGTGTTTGATTAGATGTCTCCCTGATCAAACACACCCGATCCAACTCATCAGCTCGTTGGTAAAGACTCCAAGACCTCAGACGGGCGCATCAGACAAGAGTGACATTCAAGACGTGCAGTGCTGGTTTGGGAACCGCTGCTTTGGAACAACGGCGACCGTTTCATAAGGGTGCGAGACGGTGCCACCCTGCCAGCCACCCCACCGCAGGTACATAGAGACTCCTTGTGAAGCTCCAGCGACATTCCCTCTGCTATTAACCACAACGATTTGCAGTCCCCCAAAAGGGGAAGCACACCGTTCCTGGAGACACTGCAATACCAGGTCGATGCGTGGAGTGGACGGAGCAAGCCCCGGTTCCGGCTCCATGAGCCAAAAATCCATTTAATATGTAGTCCCCAGATAGGGGACGTATCAGATATTAAACTGATAAGAACAGATACTACACTTGATCTTAGCCAAAAGGCCGAGAAGCGATGCCGTTGCCAAGCAGTGGGGGCAGACCCGGCAAAGGCGACGCCCATCTGGGCCGCGGTGGGTTTCGTACTTTGCCTCTAGGACCACTGCTGTCGATCAGATCGTTTGTTAAATAGTGGAGATGATTTGAAACAACCTGCTTTCGCGAACTGGTCCTAGGTTTTTCCATCGACCTCCACAAAAGCACCGCAGTACAATTCTCTGGACTCCCTAGGTCGTTCTTGATCAGGAGGGGGTTGAAAAAAAAAAGCTCAACTTTAACATTTGGATAGTGTGACGAGTCCCTCGTTCTTCCTGCTACGGCCGGCCAGTGGGTGTGGCTGGGAGACTCATCAAGTGAACCATGTACACCCGTGCTTCCCTCTATAAAGCTTGGGCTTTGTTTGGCGTGGTGTGTTGCTTGCTCCTGGGTGCTTTGGTTTTGATTTTGGTCTTTGTTTATTTTGAGTTCCTTATTCATTTAAATGTGGTTCTGTCTGATGTTTGGTTATTGATGTGTCTGACAGAAATTGTGTTTGGTTTTGTTGATTTCTTGTTTCATATATTTTCTTATTTATGCTGATAAATCTCTTTTCGTTGCAACCTACCAAGCTGCCTATGTCCTCCGTTTCATTTGTCACGGCTTTGAGCCGGTCGTGACAATAGCGACCACGGGGTCATTTAGAAAACGGCCGTGGTCGAGTGCCCCCAAAAGCCTGTCGTCCCTGAAGGAAAACTCAGAACTTTGCGAAACCAGGCGAGCGCACGCAACACCCGATTCCATAAAAGGGGCGTGCAAACACACACGGAGCCACAGACAACGCTACGACTGTTAGAAACCACAGGTTCTCTCGGCACCACCTAATCTTCTTTCAACCAGTATGTCCAGGGGAGAGCGCGAACGCAGTCCCCCACTACCATAAATTATGCAGTCGAGATTCCCACATTTGGGGAATTCGCAGGGGTCAGCACAACCGGAGTGCAATGGCCGAGCCTCGCCCTGGGTGAACCACCTTCCTGATCATGGTGTCTCCCCTGCCAGGTAAGTATGAGTCCCCAGGCCTCCAGTCAGAGGCTACCCTATCCCTCTTTGCCGTCCTCATCAACGGTGACCCCCTCCCCCACCCCAAGCAAAGGAAGGGCGTGTCCCTTCCATTACTTGACTGCGATTTCCGTGACCATGCCTTCAAGCCGGCAAACTGCCAAGCACCTACAGGTGCTGGTCGTATGATTAGAATGTCATCAAAAAGTTGATTTCTTTCACTAATTCCTTTCAAAAAGTCAAACTTGTATATTATGTACATTGCACACAGACTGATATATTTCAAATGTTTATTTCTTTTAATTTTGATGATTATAACTGACAACTAAGGAAAATCCCAAATCCGGTATCTCAGCAAATTTAGAATATTACTTAAGACCAATACAAAGAAAGGATTTTTAGAAATCTTGGCCAACTGAAAACTATAAACATGAAAAGTATGAGCGTGTGCAGCACTCAATACTTAGTTGGGGCTCCTTTTGCCTGAATTACTGCAGCAATGCGGCGTGGCATGGAGTCGATCGGTCTGTGGCACTGCTCAGGTGTTATGAGAGCCCAGGTTGCTCTGATAGTGGCCTTCAGCTCTTCTTAATTGTTGGGTCTGGCATATGGCATCTTCCTCTTCACAATACCCCGTAGATTTTCTATGGGGTTAAGGTCAGGCGAGTTTGCTGGCCAATTAAGAACAGGGATACCATGGTCCTTAAACCGGGTACTGGTAGCTTTGGCACTGTGTGCAGGTGCCAAGTCCTGTTGGGAAATGAAATCTGCATCTCCATAAAGTTGGTCAGCAGCAGGAAGCATGAAGTGCTCTAAAACTTCCTGGTATACGGCTGCGTTGACCTTGGACCTCAGAAAACACAGTGGGCCAACACCAGCAGATGACATGGCACCCCAAACCATCACTGACTGTGGAAACTTTAGGCTGGCCCTCAAGCGACGTGGATTGTGTGCCTCTCCTCTCTTCCTCCAGACTCTGGGACCCCGATTTCCAAAGGAAATGCCAAATTGACTTTCATCAGAGAACGTAACTTTGGACCACTCAGCAGCAGTCCAGTCCTTTTTGTCGAGGCGCCTCTGACGCTGTCTGTTGTTCAAGAGTGGCTTGACACAAGGAACGAGACAGCTGAAAACCATGTCTTGCATACGTCTGTGCGTAGGGGTTCTTGAAGCACTGACTCCAGCTGCAGTCCACTCTTTGTGAATCTCCCCCACATTTTTGAATGGGTTCTGTTTCACAGTCCTCTCCAGGGTGCGGTTATCCCTATTGCTAGTACACTTTTTTTCTACCACATCTTTTCCTTCCCTTCGCCTCTCTATTAATGTGCTTGGACACAGAGCTCTGCGAACAGCCAGCCTCTTTTGCAATGACCTTTTGTGTCTTGGCCTCCTTGTGCAAGGTGTCAGTGGTCGTCTTTTGGACAACTGTCAAGTCAGCAGTCTTCCCCATGACTGTGTAGCCTACAGAACTAGACTGAGAGACCATTTAAAGGCCTTTGCAGGTGTTTTGAGTTAATTAGCTGATAAGAGTGTGTGGCACCAGGTGTCTTCAATATTGAACCTTTTCACAATATTCTAATTTTCTGAGATAGTGACTTTGGGATTTTCCATAGTTGTCAGCTATACTCATCAAAATGAAAAGAAATAAACATGTGAAACCTCTCAGTCTGTGTGTAATGAATGAATATGATATATACAAGTTTCACTTTTTGAAAGGAATTAGTGAAATAAATCAACTTTTTGATGACATTCTAATTATATGACCAGCACCTGTACACGAGCTGCGGTCCTTTAGACCAGTGGTTCCCATCAGTCAGGCGTGTTTGATTAGATGTCTCCCTGATCAAACACACCCGATCCAACTCATCAGCTCGTTGGTAAAGACTCCAAGACCTCAGACGGGCGCATCAGACAAGAGTGACATTCAAGACGTGCAGTGCTGGTTTGGGAACCGCTGCTTTGGAACAACGGCGACCGTTTCATAAGGGTGCGAGACGGTGCCACCCTGCCAGCCACCCCACCGCAGGTACATAGAGACTCCTTGTGAAGCTCCAGCGACATTCCCTCTGCTATTAACCACAACGATTTGCAGTCCCCCAAAAGGGGAAGCACACCGTTCCTGGAGACACTGCAATACCAGGTCGATGCGTGGAGTGGACGGAGCAAGCCCCGGTTCCGGCTCCATGAGCCAAAAATCCATTTAATATGTAGTCCCCAGATAGGGGACGTATCAGATATTAAACTGATAAGAACAGATACTACACTTGATCTTAGCCAAAAGGCCGAGAAGCGATGCCGTTGCCAAGCAGTGGGGGCAGACCCGGCAAAGGCGACGCCCATCTGGGCCGCGGTGGGTTTCGTACTTTGCCTCTAGGACCACTGCTGTCGATCAGATCGTTTGTTAAATAGTGGAGATGATTTGAAACAACCTGCTTTCGCGAACTGGTCCTAGGTTTTTCCATCGACCTCCACAAAAGCACCGCAGTACAATTCTCTGGACTCCCTAGGTCGTTCTTGATCAGGAGGTGGGAAAAAAAAAGCTCAACTTTAACATTTGGATAGTGTGACGAGTCCCTCGTTCTTCCTGCTACGGCCGGCCAGTGGGTGTGGCTGGGAGACTCATCAAGTGAACCATGTACACCCGTGCTTCCCTCTATAAAGCTTGGGCTTTGTTTGGCGTGGTGTGTTGCTTGCTCCTGGGTGCTTTGGTTTTGATTTTGGTCTTTGTTTATTTTGAGTTCCTTATTCATTTAAATGTGGTTCTGTCTGATGTTTGGTTATTGATGTGTCTGACAGAAATTGTGTTTGGTTTTGTTGATTTCTTGTTTCATATATTTTCTTATTTATGCTGATAAATCTCTTTTCGTTGCAACCTACCAAGCTGCCTATGTCCTCCGTTTCATTTGTCACGGCTTTGAGCCGGTCGTGACAATAGCGACCACGGGGTCATTTAGAAAACGGCCGTGGTCGAGTGCCCCCAAAAGCCTGTCGTCCCTGAAGGAAAACTCAGAACTTTGCGAAACCAGGCGAGCGCACGCAACACCCGATTCCATAAAAGGGGCGTGCAAACACACACGGAGCCACAGACAACGCTACGACTGTTAGAAACCACAGGTTCTCTCGGCACCACCTAATCTTCTTTCAACCAGTATGTCCAGGGGAGAGCGCGAACGCAGTCCCCCACTACCATAAATTATGCAGTCGAGATTCCCACATTTGGGGAATTCGCAGGGGTCAGCACAACCGGAGTGCAATGGCCGAGCCTCGCCCTGGGTGAACCACCTTCCTGATCATGGTGTCTCCCCTGCCAGGTAAGTATGAGTCCCCAGGCCTCCAGTCAGAGGCTACCCTATCCCTCTTTGCCGTCCTCATCAACGGTGACCCCCTCCCCCACCCCAAGCAAAGGAAGGGCGTGTCCCTTCCATTACTTGACTGCGATTTCCGTGACCATGCCTTCAAGCCGGCAAACTGCCAAGCACCTACAGGTGCTGGTCGTATGATTAGAATGTCATCAAAAAGTTGATTTCTTTCACTAATTCCTTTCAAAAAGTCAAACTTGTATATTATGTACATTGCACACAGACTGATATATTTCAAATGTTTATTTCTTTTAATTTTGATGATTATAACTGACAACTAAGGAAAATCCCAAATCCGGTATCTCAGCAAATTTAGAATATTACTTAAGACCAATACAAAGAAAGGATTTTTAGAAATCTTGGCCAACTGAAAACTATAAACATGAAAAGTATGAGCGTGTGCAGCACTCAATACTTAGTTGGGGCTCCTTTTGCCTGAATTACTGCAGCAATGCGGCGTGGCATGGAGTCGATCGGTCTGTGGCACTGCTCAGGTGTTATGAGAGCCCAGGTTGCTCTGATAGTGGCCTTCAGCTCTTCTTAATTGTTGGGTCTGGCATATGGCATCTTCCTCTTCACAATACCCCGTAGATTTTCTATGGGGTTAAGGTCAGGCGAGTTTGCTGGCCAATTAAGAACAGGGATACCATGGTCCTTAAACCGGGTACTGGTAGCTTTGGCACTGTGTGCAGGTGCCAAGTCCTGTTGGGAAATGAAATCTGCATCTCCATAAAGTTGGTCAGCAGCAGGAAGCATGAAGTGCTCTAAAACTTCCTGGTATACGGCTGCGTTGACCTTGGACCTCAGAAAACACAGTGGGCCAACACCAGCAGATGACATGGCACCCCAAACCATCACTGACTGTGGAAACTTTAGGCTGGCCCTCAAGCGACGTGGATTGTGTGCCTCTCCTCTCTTCCTCCAGACTCTGGGACCCCGATTTCCAAAGGAAATGCCAAATTGACTTTCATCAGAGAACGTAACTTTGGACCACTCAGCAGCAGTCCAGTCCTTTTTGTCGAGGCGCCTCTGACGCTGTCTGTTGTTCAAGAGTGGCTTGACACAAGGAACGAGACAGCTGAAAACCATGTCTTGCATACGTCTGTGCGTAGGGGTTCTTGAAGCACTGACTCCAGCTGCAGTCCACTCTTTGTGAATCTCCCCCACATTTTTGAATGGGTTCTGTTTCACAGTCCTCTCCAGGGTGCGGTTATCCCTATTGCTAGTACACTTTTTTTCTACCACATCTTTTCCTTCCCTTCGCCTCTCTATTAATGTGCTTGGACACAGAGCTCTGCGAACAGCCAGCCTCTTTTGCAATGACCTTTTGTGTCTTGGCCTCCTTGTGCAAGGTGTCAGTGGTCGTCTTTTGGACAACTGTCAAGTCAGCAGTCTTCCCCATGACTGTGTAGCCTACAGAACTAGACTGAGAGACCATTTAAAGGCCTTTGCAGGTGTTTTGAGTTAATTAGCTGATAAGAGTGTGTGGCACCAGGTGTCTTCAATATTGAACCTTTTCACAATATTCTAATTTTCTGAGATAGTGACTTTGGGATTTTCCATAGTTGTCAGCTATACTCATCAAAATGAAAAGAAATAAACATGTGAAACCTCTCAGTCTGTGTGTAATGAATGAATATGATATATACAAGTTTCACTTTTTGAAAGGAATTAGTGAAATAAATCAACTTTTTGATGACATTCTAATTATATGACCAGCACCTGTACACGAGCTGCGGTCCTTTAGACCAGTGGTTCCCATCAGTCAGGCGTGTTTGATTAGATGTCTCCCTGATCAAACACACCCGATCCAACTCATCAGCTCGTTGGTAAAGACTCCAAGACCTCAGACGGGCGCATCAGACAAGAGTGACATTCAAGACGTGCAGTGCTGGTTTGGGAACCGCTGCTTTGGAACAACGGCGACCGTTTCATAAGGGTGCGAGACGGTGCCACCCTGCCAGC
Source organism: Chanodichthys erythropterus (assembly GCF_024489055.1). Lineage (NCBI taxonomy): Eukaryota > Metazoa > Chordata > Actinopteri > Cypriniformes > Xenocyprididae > Chanodichthys > Chanodichthys erythropterus. The sequence continues at coordinate 820,192 of NC_090240.1, forward strand.
CACCCCACCGCAGGTACATAGAGACTCCTTGTGAAGCTCCAGCGACATTCCCTCTGCTATTAACCACAACGATTTGCAGTCCCCCAAAAGGGGAAGCACACCGTTCCTGGAGACACTGCAATACCAGGTCGATGCGTGGAGTGGACGGAGCAAGCCCCGGTTCCGGCTCCATGAGCCAAAAATCCATTTAATATGTAGTCCCCAGATAGGGGACGTATCAGATATTAAACTGATAAGAACAGATACTACACTTGATCTTAGCCAAAAGGCCGAGAAGCGATGCCGTTGCCAAGCAGTGGGGGCAGAGCCGGCAAAGGCGACGCCCATCTGGGCCGCGGTGGGTTTCGTACTTTGCCTCTAGGACCACTGCTGTCGATCAGATCGTTTGTTAAATAGTGGAGATGATTTGAAACAACCTGCTTTCGCGAACTGGTCCTAGGTTTTTCCATCGACCTCCACAAAAGCACCGCAGTACAATTCTCTGGACTCCCTAGGTCGTTCTTGATCAGGAGGGGGGAAAAAAAAAAGCTCAACTTTAACATTTGGATAGTGTGACGAGTCCCTCGTTCTTCCTGCTACGGCCGGCCAGTGGGTGTGGCTGGGAGACTCATCAAGTGAACCATGTACACCCGTGCTTCCCTCTATAAAGCTTGGGCTTTGTTTGGCGTGGTGTGTTGCTTGCTCCTGGGTGCTTTGGTTTTGATTTTGGTCTTTGTTTATTTTGAGTTCCTTATTCATTTAAATGTGGTTCTGTCTGATGTTTGGTTATTGATGTGTCTGACAGAAATTGTGTTTGGTTTTGTTGATTTCTTGTTTCATATATTTTCTTATTTATGCTGATAAATCTCTTTTCGTTGCAACCTACCAAGCTGCCTATGTCCTCCGTTTCATTTGTCACGGCTTTGAGCCGGTCGTGACAATAGCGACCACGGGGTCATTTAGAAAACGGCCGTGGTCGAGTGCCCCCAAAAGCCTGTCGTCCCTGAAGGAAAACTCAGAACTTTGCGAAACCAGGCGAGCGCACGCAACACCCGATTCCATAAAAGGGGCGTGCAAACACACACGGAGCCACAGACAACGCTACGACTGTTAGAAACCACAGGTTCTCTCGGCACCACCTAATCTTCTTTCAACCAGTATGTCCAGGGGAGAGCGCGAACGCAGTCCCCCACTACCATAAATTATGCAGTCGAGATTCCCACATTTGGGGAATTCGCAGGGGTCAGCACAACCGGAGTGCAATGGCCGAGCCTCGCCCTGGGTGAACCACCTTCCTGATCATGGTGTCTCCCCTGCCAGGTAAGTATGAGTCCCCAGGCCTCCAGTCAGAGGCTACCCTATCCCTCTTTGCCGTCCTCATCAACGGTGACCCCCTCCCCCACCCCAAGCAAAGGAAGGGCGTGTCCCTTCCATTACTTGACTGCGATTTCCGTGACCATGCCTTCAAGCCGGCAAACTGCCAAGCACCTACAGGTGCTGGTCGTATGATTAGAATGTCATCAAAAAGTTGATTTCTTTCACTAATTCCTTTCAAAAAGTCAAACTTGTATATTATGTACATTGCACACAGACTGATATATTTCAAATGTTTATTTCTTTTAATTTTGATGATTATAACTGACAACTAAGGAAAATCCCAAATCCGGTATCTCAGCAAATTTAGAATATTACTTAAGACCAATACAAAGAAAGGATTTTTAGAAATCTTGGCCAACTGAAAACTATAAACATGAAAAGTATGAGCGTGTGCAGCACTCAATACTTAGTTGGGGCTCCTTTTGCCTGAATTACTGCAGCAATGCGGCGTGGCATGGAGTCGATCGGTCTGTGGCACTGCTCAGGTGTTATGAGAGCCCAGGTTGCTCTGATAGTGGCCTTCAGCTCTTCTTAATTGTTGGGTCTGGCATATGGCATCTTCCTCTTCACAATACCCCGTAGATTTTCTATGGGGTTAAGGTCAGGCGAGTTTGCTGGCCAATTAAGAACAGGGATACCATGGTCCTTAAACCGGGTACTGGTAGCTTTGGCACTGTGTGCAGGTGCCAAGTCCTGTTGGGAAATGAAATCTGCATCTCCATAAAGTTGGTCAGCAGCAGGAAGCATGAAGTGCTCTAAAACTTCCTGGTATACGGCTGCGTTGACCTTGGACCTCAGAAAACACAGTGGGCCAACACCAGCAGATGACATGGCACCCCAAACCATCACTGACTGTGGAAACTTTAGGCTGGCCCTCAAGCGACGTGGATTGTGTGCCTCTCCTCTCTTCCTCCAGACTCTGGGACCCCGATTTCCAAAGGAAATGCCAAATTGACTTTCATCAGAGAACGTAACTTTGGACCACTCAGCAGCAGTCCAGTCCTTTTTGTCGAGGCGCCTCTGACGCTGTCTGTTGTTCAAGAGTGGCTTGACACAAGGAACGAGACAGCTGAAAACCATGTCTTGCATACGTCTGTGCGTAGGGGTTCTTGAAGCACTGACTCCAGCTGCAGTCCACTCTTTGTGAATCTCCCCCACATTTTTGAATGGGTTCTGTTTCACAGTCCTCTCCAGGGTGCGGTTATCCCTATTGCTAGTACACTTTTTTTTCTACCACATCTTTTCCTTCCCTTCGCCTCTCTATTAATGTGCTTGGACACAGAGCTCTGCGAACAGCCAGCCTCTTTTGCAATGACCTTTTGTGTCTTGGCCTCCTTGTGCAAGGTGTCAGTGGTCGTCTTTTGGACAACTGTCAAGTCAGCAGTCTTCCCCATGACTGTGTAGCCTACAGAACTAGACTGAGAGACCATTTAAAGGCCTTTGCAGGTGTTTTGAGTTAATTAGCTGATAAGAGTGTGTGGCACCAGGTGTCTTCAATATTGAACCTTTTCACAATATTCTAATTTTCTGAGATAGTGACTTTGGGATTTTCCATAGTTGTCAGCTATACTCATCAAAATGAAAAGAAATAAACATGTGAAACCTCTCAGTCTGTGTGTAATGAATGAATATGATATATACAAGTTTCACTTTTTGAAAGGAATTAGTGAAATAAATCAACTTTTTGATGACATTCTAATTATATGACCAGCACCTGTACACGAGCTGCGGTCCTTTAGACCAGTGGTTCCCATCAGTCAGGCGTGTTTGATTAGATGTCTCCCTGATCAAACACACCCGATCCAACTCATCAGCTCGTTGGTAAAGACTCCAAGACCTCAGACGGGCGCATCAGACAAGAGTGACATTCAAGACGTGCAGTGCTGGTTTGGGAACCGCTGCTTTGGAACAACGGCGACCGTTTCATAAGGGTGCGAGACGGTGCCACCCTGCCAGCCACCCCACCGCAGGTACATAGAGACTCCTTGTGAAGCTCCAGCGACATTCCCTCTGCTATTAACCACAACGATTTGCAGTCCCCCAAAAGGGGAAGCACACCGTTCCTGGAGACACTGCAATACCAGGTCGATGCGTGGAGTGGACGGAGCAAGCCCCGGTTCCGGCTCCATGAGCCAAAAATCCATTTAATATGTAGTCCCCAGATAGGGGACGTATCAGATATTAAACTGATAAGAACAGATTTTTTTTTTTTTTTTTTTTTGAAAAGTTTTATTGTCACCATTTTCAATCTTTCACTTTTTCACACACATTTTCATTTTCGAGCACAAATTTTTTTTTTTTTTTTTTTTTTTTTTTTTTTTTTTTTTTTTTAAAACAAGCAATAATAAGTAACGTCAGCCATTGTGTTTTGTCTTGTTTGTTTCAAGTCCATTTTGTGTGTGTGTTAAAATGTGTGGGCATCTTAAAAGTAAAATACAAAATTTAAAACAAGCATCTCGTTCTTTTTTCTCTAATAAAATCCAATTTCATTTGATAAAACACAATAAAAACAACAATTAATAGCCTTTAAAAGTCCTATGTTGTGCAAAACCGGGGGTGAGTCCTTAGCAAATTAGTCTTCACCCCACTCTCCAGAACAGGCACGTGAGATGCCACTTCATGGGCTCAGCGGAGATCCCCTCTCCTCCGGCCCGCTGGCCCGCTGTTCCCGTAGCCAGATTGGTGAGGGTGCATCTACGGGCGGCCAGGGCTGTTGGCGGCCGGGACCCTCTCCGTGCGACCCCGGCCCCCCCGTCCGAATATCGTCGTCCGGTACCCCTGCAGCATTGATGTTACCTTTAGCTCGCATGCATGGAGGGTCACCGTAACGCCCTTCCCTACCAGCAGGTTTCTGGTGGCCCAGATGGCATCCTTGATGACATTGAGGGTGAGCCAGAGCGAGGTGAATTTCTGTGCCGTCAAGTCCTTCAAGCCCCGGCCCACCCCAAGGATGGCGAGCTGGTACCCGAACTGGGCCCCACCCGCTGGTAGGCACGGGAAATACAGGGGGCCGGTTTTGGCCCACAGGTCCCGCGCAGCGCCGCACTCCCAGAGCAGGTGGTGGACGGTCTCCGGGGAATTGCAGCCGGACCGAGGGCAGGTGGGGTTTTTGGCCATGCTTCTGGAGTGCATAACTGCCCTGACCGGGAGGATCTCATGAGCCACCATCCACGATAAGTCCTTGTGCCTGTTCTGGAGAGCGGGGTGAGCAGCGTTCCTCCAAACTTGTTTGGCCTCACGTAATGTGAGGCCTGGAACTGGACTCACCGGTTCCCGGTCCTGCACAAGAGAGACAAGATGCTTGTGATTAGTTAAAATGGTGACATCTTCACTTTCTAAAAAGTATTTCTTTAAAAACTTTTTTATAAAACTGTACTCTTTAGGCAAGTTAAAAGACACTGGGGTTTTCAAGTCCACTGGTAAAATTTTCAATGTTCTTAGGTAAGACCCCATCCAAAATCGCGCCATTGCAGCCGTCTTGTTTTCTTTGGATGGGGTCATGGCATAACTAATGTGCAGGGCGGTGAAGCGGCTGCCTAAAAACAGGTGGGGGTCTGGGAGGCCTTTTCCACCATTCTCCGGCCTTTTCTTCACGATCTCCCTCTTCAGGCGCTCCCACTTAGACCCCCACAGGAAATAAAACACCGCCCTCTCCAGCTCCGCAAGGAATCGCCGAGGGGGACTAAAAACAGAACAGACAAGTAAAATTAGAGGTAAAATCACAGATTTAAAAATTAAAACCTTGCCCTCAAACGTCAACTGTCTTAGTCCCCAAAACCCCAGTCTTTGCCTAACTTTCCCTAACATGTCAGTCCAGTTTCCCCGTCCTCCACCCTCGCTGTCAAATTTTACTCCTAAAACTTTAAAATCGTTGTCTTTAAAAGTCAAGTCGAGTTCACCTGTGTCTATGTCTCCCCACGGCCCGAAGAGCTGGGCCTCGGACTTGTTCCTGTTAAGCTTAGCGCCCGAGGCCCGACCGTACCAGTCAGTCAAGTCCAAAGCTCTTCGTATGGATAAAACGTCCGTGGCTAAAAGAGTTACGTCGTCCATGTATAAAACACAGGTCGCCGTCAGTCCACCCGTCCCAGGCACGTCCAGTCCTTTGATCCATTTATCCCTTCTCAAGATCTGTGCCAGTGGCTCAATACAAGCCACATACAAAAGAGGAGATAAAGGACATCCTTGACGGACACCACTGTGGATATTCACAGATTTGGAAAGATGCCCGTTTACAAGGATTTTGCTGACTGTTCCCTTGTACAGCAGTCCCACCCAGGCTATAAATCTCTCTGGAAACCCCATTTTTTGCAGTACCTGAAAAAGGTACTGGTGCGAGACTCGGTCAAATGCTTTTTCAAAGTCTAAATTTAGCACCACTAGCCGAATATTTCTGTCTCTCGCATAACAGATGGAGTCTCTAATCAACACTAGGCTGTCTGTTATCTTCCTCCCTGGTACGGCACAGGCTTGATCCGGGTGGATCACGTCTTCTAAAACAGTCGACATTCGTTTGGCTAAAATTTTACTAAAAAGTTTGCAGTCAACATTTAAAAGAGAAATAGGTCGCCAATTCTTTAAGTCAGTCTTGTCTCCTTTTTTTCCCAGAAGCGTCACTATCCCTATTCTAAAGCTGTCAGGGAGTCTGTCGAGTGTGTCAAACTCTTTAAAAACTGTGAGTAAGTCGTGTGCTAAAATATCCCAAAACGTCACATAAAACTCTAGGGGTAGTCCGTCTAGTCCTGGGGATTTTCCCCGCTTAAAACCTCTAAGAGCTTCTTGCATTTCTAAAATAGTAAAATCTTGGGATAAAAGCGTGTGTTGTCCCTCCAACTTTTTCTCTATAAAAGACAACACTTCTTTTAAAATCTCACTGTTTGTTCCCTTAATACTGTATAAGTCCTCATAAAATGTTTCTATTTCATTTAAAATTTCCTTTGTCGTGTTTGACTCCCTCCCTCCTGTTTTTAAAGTTGTGATTGCCCCTCCCCGCGTTATGACCTTTTTAAAAAAGTACCTGGTACATTTTTCACCTTCCTCAATATCTCTTTCTTTACTTCTTAAAATAATTCCTTTGTTTTTTATTGTAGAACAGGTTGACATTTCTCTTTTTACTTCTTTTATTTCTTCACTAAAATCAAAACCATTATTAAAAAGATTAAAATACCTCTGTAATCGCTTCTGCAGCCCCATCATGCGGTTTTCTTCCTTTTTCTTTTTTTCCTTCCCTATCTTACTAAAAAACTCTTTTGTCCGTCCTTTAACCATCTCCCACCATTGTGCTCGTGTCTCATAGAAGTCTTGGAGAGTTTGCCATTGGCTAAACTGCTCCCTGTATTTTCTAACTACCTCCTCATCCTCTAACAGGGAGCAGTTTAGCTTCCACAAACCTCCACCTACCGTCACACCAACAGGAAGTGATAGAGTGCAGGACAGCATGGAGTGATCTGAAAAAAAGAGGGGGGTTAATCTAGCATCGGTTGGCGGGAAGTCACGTGTAAAAACATAGTCTATTCGAGAGGCTCTGGTACCATCACCATTAAACCAGGTGTAGCCCGCCTCTCTTTGATGCATTGTTCTAAAACAGTCAACTAATTTAAAATCTTTGACTAAACCTTGTAATAAAACCGATGTCTTGTCCACCCTAAAATCCTCTGTTGCCCTTTTCCTGTCTTTCTGAGTTAAAACACAATTAAAATCCCCTGCCACAACTAAGGGGACTCTGCCTAGCATGTGGGGCTGCAAGTCTTCTAAAAGTTCATACCTCTCGTTTTTTTCTGTAAAACCATATACATTAAGAACATTAAAATCTCTACCTAAAAAAGTCAGTTTTGCAAGAGTTGCCCGCCCGTCTCTCACCACTGTGCTACCCTTCACCAAGATATGGGGGTTATTAATTAAAATTGCAACACCATCGTTCTTGTTAGAATTTGACCCACTCCAAATGGAAGGGCCTTGAGTCCACAACTCCTCCCACCTCCTGTAACTTGTTAAAAAAGGTAAAGCACATTCTTGTAATAAAACGACATCTGACTTAAAAGACTTTAAAAAGGATAAAATGCTCTGTGCTCGTAAGATGGACTTCACACTTCTCACATTGATAGTGGAGAAAGTGAGTGCCATGAGCAGAATTAAAAGGTATGAACTTATCTTTTGTCTTGAGATTAAAAGGGAAACAGAATTACAGAGGCAGACATTAAAAACGGATTAAAATCATGTGTTGAACTGTGTCACTAGCTCCTATCTTAACCCAGGGGGCCCGGGATCAGGAGGGCAAGTGCCTGATTCCTCAAGAGCCACAGAGGGAAACTCTTGTGACTCTTTCGGTGTCGATGTTCTTAGCTTTATGTGCAAAAAGGACACTTCATTGGGGGATTCTGAGGGCCACATACGATCCAGATCTTCCGAGGGGGAACTATCTGGATGATGCGTTACCCTCAGCTTTTTCTCCTTTTCAAATAATGGAGATCCCGCAGGCCTTTTCTGCACCTGAGCATTTGGGAGTGTACAATCAGTCTCACTCCCACTTGAAACAGTTTGGAGGGAGGAATCGGTCTCCTCCTCACTCTCTGTTTCTTGGACTTTTCTGTCAGGGGAGGAGGGGACTTCCTCTCCCACCATGTCTGACTTTGCCTCTTTGGCCGCCCCACTTCCTCCTTCCTGTCCAGTCCCTGAGGTTGGCTGGAAATTCAAATTTCCCGCCAAAACCTTAGGCCCCGCCTCCTTGTCTCTTTGTTCCTCCATTTCCTCTTTTTGTGGGGCGGCCATCTTGTTTCCTTTCAACTTGTTGGCAAAACTCTTAGGGCAGTCTCTGTAGAGATGGTTTGTTTCTCCACAAAGATTGCACCGTCTGCCATTGGTACAATCATCAAAACTGTGACCAATTTCTCTACACTTCCCACATACTAACTCTTGGCATGCTTCAGCGAGATGCCCAACTCTGCCACACTTCCTGCACAGTTTAGGCATTCCTTGATAATGTATGTAGCCTCTGTTCTCTCCAAGCACAATCATGGAAGGCAGATGTTTCAGGCCCTGGTAGCCCCCAGCGTCTTCCCATTGTTTAATGGGAATTCGCCAGGAGCATGTCCAGATGCCATCTTCATCTAACACTTTGACAGGCTGGCCTCGAACAGTGCAAAATCTACCCAACCAGACACAAATATCATCTCCAGTCACTGTTTCATTAAACATCCTGACAATCACAGTTTTAAGTGTGTTATCCGATAGTTTCTCCACAGTGAACATGGAGAACTGGGCTTTAACTGAATCAAACCTTTGCCAAAAGTCATTAAGAAGGGCAGCAGTTTTAAAACTTACATCAAATCCTTTGTTCTGAGGCAGAGTCATCAAACAATTTAAATCATCACATTTAAAAGCTAAGGTCTTTTGGATCAGCTTCCTGGAAAAGTCCATGCGGGACATTCCCAGGAGCTTCCCCTCAACCTCCCTAAATAAAAAGCGAACGCTGTGGTGCCTCCGCACGCCGGCACGGGCAGCCGACATGATGGAGACACCAACAGCCTAAAAACCTTAAAACAACAATAAATACAACAATAAATAACCAAATAAATAACTAAAAGACCTTACCTTAAAACTTGTTGGAGCTTGAAGCAGCAGATTTCAATATACCTCTCAAAAGTTGTGCGACTCGGGATATAAAAGATCTCGAGCCAAGTAACCTCCAAGAGGCGATCGCAGTCTCAACCGTCCAACCAGACACTTGATCTTAGCCAAAAGGCCGAGAAGCGATGCCGTTGCCAAGCAGTGGGGGCAGAGCCGGCAAAGGCGACGCCCATCTGGGCCGCGGTGGGTTTCGTACTTTGCCTCTAGGACCACTGCTGTCGATCAGATCGTTTGTTAAATAGTGGAGATGATTTGAAACAACCTGCTTTCGCGAACTGGTCCTAGGTTTTTCCATCGACCTCCACAAAAGCACCGCAGTACAATTCTCTGGACTCCCTAGGTCGTTCTTGATCAGGAGGGGGGGGGAAAAAAAAAAGCTCAACTTTAACATTTGGATAGTGTGACGAGTCCCTCGTTCTTCCTGCTACGGCCGGCCAGTGGGTGTGGCTGGGAGACTCATCAAGTGAACCATGTACACCCGTGCTTCCCTCTATAAAGCTTGGGCTTTGTTTGGCGTGGTGTGTTGCTTGCTCCTGGGTGCTTTGGTTTTGATTTTGGTCTTTGTTTATTTTGAGTTCCTTATTCATTTAAATGTGGTTCTGTCTGATGTTTGGTTATTGATGTGTCTGACAGAAATTGTGTTTGGTTTTGTTGATTTCTTGTTTCATATATTTTCTTATTTATGCTGATAAATCTCTTTTCGTTGCAACCTACCAAGCTGCCTATGTCCTCCGTTTCATTTGTCACGGCTTTGAGCCGGTCGTGACAATAGCGACCACGGGGTCATTTAGAAAACGGCCGTGGTCGAGTGCCCCCAAAAGCCTGTCGTCCCTGAAGGAAAACTCAGAACTTTGCGAAACCAGGCGAGCGCACGCAACACCCGATTCCATAAAAGGGGCGTGCAAACACACACGGAGCCACAGACAACGCTACGACTGTTAGAAACCACAGGTTCTCTCGGCACCACCTAATCTTCTTTCAACCAGTATGTCCAGGGGAGAGCGCGAACGCAGTCCCCCACTACCATAAATTATGCAGTCGAGATTCCCACATTTGGGGAATTCGCAGGGGTCAGCACAACCGGAGTGCAATGGCCGAGCCTCGCCCTGGGTGAACCACCTTCCTGATCATGGTGTCTCCCCTGCCAGGTAAGTATGAGTCCCCAGGCCTCCAGTCAGAGGCTACCCTATCCCTCTTTGCCGTCCTCATCAACGGTGACCCCCTCCCCCACCCCAAGCAAAGGAAGGGCGTGTCCCTTCCATTACTTGACTGCGATTTCCGTGACCATGCCTTCAAGCCGGCAAACTGCCAAGCACCTACAGGTGCTGGTCGTATGATTAGAATGTCATCAAAAAGTTGATTTCTTTCACTAATTCCTTTCAAAAAGTCAAACTTGTATATTATGTACATTGCACACAGACTGATATATTTCAAATGTTTATTTCTTTTAATTTTGATGATTATAACTGACAACTAAGGAAAATCCCAAATCCGGTATCTCAGCAAATTTAGAATATTACTTAAGACCAATACAAAGAAAGGATTTTTAGAAATCTTGGCCAACTGAAAACTATAAACATGAAAAGTATGAGCGTGTGCAGCACTCAATACTTAGTTGGGGCTCCTTTTGCCTGAATTACTGCAGCAATGCGGCGTGGCATGGAGTCGATCGGTCTGTGGCACTGCTCAGGTGTTATGAGAGCCCAGGTTGCTCTGATAGTGGCCTTCAGCTCTTCTTAATTGTTGGGTCTGGCATATGGCATCTTCCTCTTCACAATACCCCGTAGATTTTCTATGGGGTTAAGGTCAGGCGAGTTTGCTGGCCAATTAAGAACAGGGATACCATGGTCCTTAAACCGGGTACTGGTAGCTTTGGCACTGTGTGCAGGTGCCAAGTCCTGTTGGGAAATGAAATCTGCATCTCCATAAAGTTGGTCAGCAGCAGGAAGCATGAAGTGCTCTAAAACTTCCTGGTATACGGCTGCGTTGACCTTGGACCTCAGAAAACACAGTGGGCCAACACCAGCAGATGACATGGCACCCCAAACCATCACTGACTGTGGAAACTTTAGGCTGGCCCTCAAGCGACGTGGATTGTGTGCCTCTCCTCTCTTCCTCAAGACTCTGGGACCCCGATTTCCAAAGGAAATGCCAAATTGACTTTCATCAGAGAACGTAACTTTGGACCACTCAGCAGCAGTCCAGTCCTTTTTGTCGAGGCGCCTCTGACGCTGTCTGTTGTTCAAGAGTGGCTTGACACAAGGAACGAGACAGCTGAAAACCATGTCTTGCATACGTCTGTGCGTAGGGGTTCTTGAAGCACTGACTCCAGCTGCAGTCCACTCTTTGTGAATCTCCCCCACATTTTTGAATGGGTTCTGTTTCACAGTCCTCTCCAGGGTGCGGTTATCCCTATTGCTAGTACACTTTTTTTCTACCACATCTTTTCCTTCCCTTCGCCTCTCTATTAATGTGCTTGGACACAGAGCTCTGCGAACAGCCAGCCTCTTTTGCAATGACCTTTTGTGTCTTGGCCTCCTTGTGCAAGGTGTCAGTGGTCGTCTTTTGGACAACTGTCAAGTCAGCAGTCTTCCCCATGACTGTGTAGCCTACAGAACTAGACTGAGAGACCATTTAAAGGCCTTTGCAGGTGTTTTGAGTTAATTAGCTGATAAGAGTGTGTGGCACCAGGTGTCTTCAATATTGAACCTTTTCACAATATTCTAATTTTCTGAGATAGTGACTTTGGGATTTTCCATAGTTGTCAGCTATACTCATCAAAATGAAAAGAAATAAACATGTGAAACCTCTCAGTCTGTGTGTAATGAATGAATATGATATATACAAGTTTCACTTTTTGAAAGGAATTAGTGAAATAAATCAACTTTTTGATGACATTCTAATTATATGACCAGCACCTGTACACGAGCTGCGGTCCTTTAGACCAGTGGTTCCCATCAGTCAGGCGTGTTTGATTAGATGTCTCCCTGATCAAACACACCCGATCCAACTCATCAGCTCGTTGGTAAAGACTCCAAGACCTCAGACGGGCGCATCAGACAAGAGTGACATTCAAGACGTGCAGTGCTGGTTTGGGAACCGCTGCTTTGGAACAACGGCGACCGTTTCATAAGGGTGCGAGACGGTGCCACCCTGCCAGCCACCCCACCGCAGGTACATAGAGACTCCTTGTGAAGCTCCAGCGACATTCCCTCTGCTATTAACCACAACGATTTGCAGTCCCCCAAAAGGGGAAGCACACCGTTCCTGGAGACACTGCAATACCAGGTCGATGCGTGGAGTGGACGGAGCAAGCCCCGGTTCCGGCTCCATGAGCCAAAAATCCATTTAATATGTAGTCCCCAGATAGGAGACGTATCAGATATTAAACTGATAAGAACAGATACTACACTTGATCTTAGCCAAAAGGCCGAGAAGCGATGCCGTTGCCAAGCAGTGGGGGCAGAGCCGGCAAAGGCGACGCCCATCTGGGCCGCGGTGGGTTTCGTACTTTGCCTCTAGGACCACTGCTGTCGATCAGATCGTTTGTTAAATAGTGGAGATGATTTGAAACAACCTGCTTTCGCGAACTGGTCCTAGGTTTTTCCATCGACCTCCACAAAAGCACCGCAGTACAATTCTCTGGACTCCCTAGGTCGTTCTTGATCAGGAGGGGGGGAAAAAAAAAAGCTCAACTTTAACATTTGGATAGTGTGACGAGTCCCTCGTTCTTCCTGCTACGGCCGGCCAGTGGGTGTGGCTGGGAGACTCATCAAGTGAACCATGTACACCCGTGCTTCCCTCTATAAAGCTTGGGCTTTGTTTGGCGTGGTGTGTTGCTTGCTCCTGGGTGCTTTGGTTTTGATTTTGGTCTTTGTTTATTTTGAGTTCCTTATTCATTTAAATGTGGTTCTGTCTGATGTTTGGTTATTGATGTGTCTGACAGAAATTGTGTTTGGTTTTGTTGATTTCTTGTTTCATATATTTTCTTATTTATGCTGATAAATCTCTTTTCGTTGCAACCTACCAAGCTGCCTATGTCCTCCGTTTCATTTGTCACGGCTTTGAGCCGGTCGTGACAATAGCGACCACGGGGTCATTTAGAAAACGGCCATGGTCGAGTGCCCCCAAAAGCCTGTCGTCCCTGAAGGAAAACTCAGAACTTTGCGAAACCAGGCGAGCGCACGCAACACCCGATTCCATAAAAGGGGCGTGCAAACACACACGGAGCCACAGACAACGCTACGACTGTTAGAAACCACAGGTTCTCTCGGCACCACCTAATCTTCTTTCAACCAGTATGTCCAGGGGAGAGCGCGAACGCAGTCCCCCACTACCATAAATTATGCAGTCGAGATTCCCACATTTGGGGAATTCGCAGGGGTCAGCACAACCGGAGTGCAATGGCCGAGCCTCGCCCTGGGTGAACCACCTTCCTGATCATGGTGTCTCCCCTGCCAGGTAAGTATGAGTCCCCAGGCCTCCAGTCAGAGGCTACCCTATCCCTCTTTGCCGTCCTCATCAACGGTGACCCCCTCCCCCACCCCAAGCAAAGGAAGGGCGTGTCCCTTCCATTACTTGACTGCGATTTTCGTGACCATGCCTTCAAGCCGGCAAACTGCCAAGCACCTACAGGTGCTGGTCGTATGATTAGAATGTCATCAAAAAGTTGATTTCTTTCACTAATTCCTTTCAAAAAGTCAAACTTGTATATTATGTACATTGCACACAGACTGATATATTTCAAATGTTTATTTCTTTTAATTTTGATGATTATAACTGACAACTAAGGAAAATCCCAAATCCGGTATCTCAGCAAATTTAGAATATTACTTAAGACCAATACAAAGAAAGGATTTTTAGAAATCTTGGCCAACTGAAAACTATAAACATGAAAAGTATGAGCGTGTGCAGCACTCAATACTTAGTTGGGGCTCCTTTTGCCTGAATTACTGCAGCAATGCGGCGTGGCATGGAGTCGATCGGTCTGTGGCACTGCTCAGGTGTTATGAGAGCCCAGGTTGCTCTGATAGTGGCCTTCAGCTCTTCTTAATTGTTGGGTCTGGCATATGGCATCTTCCTCTTCACAATACCCCGTAGATTTTCTATGGGGTTAAGGTCAGGCGAGTTTGCTGGCCAATTAAGAACAGGGATACCATGGTCCTTAAACCGGGTACTGGTAGCTTTGGCACTGTGTGCAGGTGCCAAGTCCTGTTGGGAAATGAAATCTGCATCTCCATAAAGTTGGTCAGCAGCAGGAAGCATGAAGTGCTCTAAAACTTCCTGGTATACGGCTGCGTTGACCTTGGACCTCAGAAAACACAGTGGGCCAACACCAGCAGATGACATGGCACCCCAAACCATCACTGACTGTGGAAACTTTAGGCTGGCCCTCAAGCGACGTGGATTGTGTGCCTCTCCTCTCTTCCTCCAGACTCTGGGACCCCGATTTCCAAAGGAAATGCCAAATTGACTTTCATCAGAGAACGTAACTTTGGACCACTCAGCAGCAGTCCAGTCCTTTTTGTCGAGGCGCCTCTGACGCTGTCTGTTGTTCAAGAGTGGCTTGACACAAGGAACGAGACAGCTGAAAACCATGTCTTGCATACGTCTGTGCGTAGGGGTTCTTGAAGCACTGACTCCAGCTGCAGTCCACTCTTTGTGAATCTCCCCCACATTTTTGAATGGGTTCTGTTTCACAGTCCTCTCCAGGGTGCGGTTATCCCTATTGCTAGTACACTTTTTTCTACCACATCTTTTCCTTCCCTTCGCCTCTCTATTAATGTGCTTGGACACAGAGCTCTGCGAACAGCCAGCCTCTTTTGAAATGACCTTTTGTGTCTTGGCCTCCTTGTGCAAGGTGTCAGTGGTCGTCTTTTGGACAACTGTCAAGTCAGCAGTCTTCCCCATGACTGTGTAGCCTACAGAACTAGACTGAGAGACCATTTAAAGGCCTTTGCAGGTGTTTTGAGTTAATTAGCTGATAAGAGTGTGTGGCACCAGGTGTCTTCAATATTGAACCTTTTCACAATATTCTAATTTTCTGAGATAGTGACTTTGGGATTTTCCATAGTTGTCAGCTATACTCATCAAAATGAAAAGAAATAAACATGTGAAACCTCTCAGTCTGTGTGTAATGAATGAATATGATATATACAAGTTTCACTTTTTGAAAGGAATTAGTGAAATAAATCAACTTTTTGATGACATTCTAATTATATGACCAGCACCTGTACACGAGCTGCGGTCCTTTAGACCAGTGGTTCCCATCAGTCAGGCGTGTTTGATTAGATGTCTCCCTGATCAAACACACCCGATCCAACTCATCAGCTCGTTGGTAAAGACTCCAAGACCTCAGACGGGCGCATCAGACAAGAGTGACATTCAAGACGTGCAGTGCTGGTTTGGGAACCGCTGCTTTGGAACAACGGCGACCGTTTCATAAGGGTGCGAGACGGTGCCACCCTGCCAGCCACCCCACCGCAGGTACATAGAGACTCCTTGTGAAGCTCCAGCGACATTCCCTCTGCTATTAACCACAACGATTTGCAGTCCCCCAAAAGGGGAAGCACACCGTTCCTGGAGACACTGCAATACCAGGTCGATGCGTGGAGTGGACGGAGCAAGCCCCGGTTCCGGCTCCATGAGCCAAAAATCCATTTAATATGTAGTCCCCAGATAGGGGACGTATCAGATATTAAACTGATAAGAACAGATACTACACTTGATCTTAGCCAAAAGGCCGAGAAGCGATGCCGTTGCCAAGCAGTGGGGGCAGACCCGGCAAAGGCGACGCCCATCTGGGCCGCGGTGGGTTTCGTACTTTGCCTCTAGGACCACTGCTGTCGATCAGATCGTTTGTTAAATAGTGGAGATGATTTGAAACAACCTGCTTTCGCGAACTGGTCCTAGGTTTTTCCATCGACCTCCACAAAAGCACCGCAGTACAATTCTCTGGACTCCCTAGGTCGTTCTTGATCAGGAGGGGGGGAAAAAAAAAAGCTCAACTTTAACATTTGGATAGTGTGACGAGTCCCTCGTTCTTCCTGCTACGGCCGGCCAGTGGGTGTGGCTGGGAGACTCATCAAGTGAACCATGTACACCCGTGCTTCCCTCTATAAAGCTTGGGCTTTGTTTGGCGTGGTGTGTTGCTTGCTCCTGGGTGCTTTGGTTTTGATTTTGGTCTTTGTTTATTTTGAGTTCCTTATTCATTTAAATGTGGTTCTGTCTGATGTTTGGTTATTGATGTGTCTGACAGAAATTGTGTTTGGTTTTGTTGATTTCTTGTTTCATATATTTTCTTATTTATGCTGATAAATCTCTTTTCGTTGCAACCTACCAAGCTGCCTATGTCCTCCGTTTCATTTGTCACGGCTTTGAGCCGGTCGTGACAATAGCGACCACGGGGTCATTTAGAAAACGGCCGTGGTCGAGTGCCCCCAAAAGCCTGTCGTCCCTGAAGGAAAACTCAGAACTTTGCGAAACCAGGCGAGCGCACGCAACACCCGATTCCATAAAAGGGGAGTGCAAACACACACGGAGCCACAGACAACGCTACGACTGTTAGAAACCACAGGTTCTCTCGGCACCACCTAATCTTCTTTCAACCAGTATGTCCAGGGGAGAGCGCGAACGCAGTCCCCCACTACCATAAATTATGCAGTCGAGATTCCCACATTTGGGGAATTCGCAGGGGTCAGCACAACCAGAGTGCAATGGCCGAGCCTCGCCCTGGGTGAACCACCTTCCTGATCATGGTGTCTCCCCTGCCAGGTAAGTATGAGTCCCCAGGCCTCCAGTCAGAGGCTACCCTATCCCTCTTTGCCGTCCTCATCAACGGTGACCCCCCTCCCCCACCCCAAGCAAAGGAAGGGCGTGTCCCTTCCATTACTTGACTGCGATTTCCGTGACCATGCCTTCAAGCCGGCAAACTGCCAAGCACCTACAGGTGCTGGTCGTATGATTAGAATGTCATCAAAAAGTTGATTTCTTTCACTAATTCCTTTCAAAAAGTCAAACTTGTATATTATGTACATTGCACACAGACTGATATATTTCAAATGTTTATTTCTTTTAATTTTGATGATTATAACTGACAACTAAGGAAAATCCCAAATCCGGTATCTCAGCAAATTTAGAATATTACTTAAGACCAATACAAAGAAAGGATTTTTAGAAATCTTGGCCAACTGAAAACTATAAACATGAAAAGTATGAGCGTGTGCAGCACTCAATACTTAGTTGGGGCTCCTTTTGCCTGAATTACTGCAGCAATGCGGCGTGGCATGGAGTCGATCGGTCTGTGGCACTGCTCAGGTGTTATGAGAGCCCAGGTTGCTCTGATAGTGGCCTTCAGCTCTTCTTAATTGTTGGGTCTGGCATATGGCATCTTCCTCTTCACAATACCCCGTAGATTTTCTATGGGGTTAAGGTCAGGCGAGTTTGCTGGCCAATTAAGAACAGGGATACCATGGTCCTTAAACCGGGTACTGGTAGCTTTGGCACTGTGTGCAGGTGCCAAGTCCTGTTGGGAAATGAAATCTGCATCTCCATAAAGTTGGTCAGCAGCAGGAAGCATGAAGTGCTCTAAAACTTCCTGGTATACGGCTGCGTTGACCTTGGACCTCAGAAAACACAGTGGGCCAACACCAGCAGATGACATGGCACCCCAAACCATCACTGACTGTGGAAACTTTAGGCTGGCCCTCAAGCGACGTGGATTGTGTGCCTCTCCTCTCTTCCTCCAGACTCTGGGACCCCGATTTCCAAAGGAAATGCCAAATTGACTTTCATCAGAGAACGTAACTTTGGACCACTCAGCAGCAGTCCAGTCCTTTTTGTCGAGGCGCCTCTGACGCTGTCTGTTGTTCAAGAGTGGCTTGACACAAGGAACGAGACAGCTGAAAACCATGTCTTGCATACGTCTGTGCGTAGGGGTTCTTGAAGCACTGACTCCAGCTGCAGTCCACTCTTTGTGAATCTCCCCCACATTTTTGAATGGGTTCTGTTTCACAGTCCTCTCCAGGGTGCGGTTATCCCTATTGCTAGTACACTTTTTTTCTACCACATCTTTTCCTTCCCTTCGCCTCTCTATTAATGTGCTTGGACACAGAGCTCTGCGAACAGCCAGCCTCTTTTGCAATGACCTTTTGTGTCTTGGCCTCCTTGTGCAAGGTGTCAGTGGTCGTCTTTTGGACAACTGTCAAGTCAGCAGTCTTCCCCATGACTGTGTAGCCTACAGAACTAGACTGAGAGACCATTTAAAGGCCTTTGCAGGTGTTTTGAGTTAATTAGCTGATAAGAGTGTGTGGCACCAGGTGTCTTCAATATTGAACCTTTTCACAATATTCTAATTTTCTGAGATAGTGACTTTGGGATTTTCCATAGTTGTCAGCTATACTCATCAAAATGAAAAGAAATAAACATGTGAAACCTCTCAGTCTGTGTGTAATGAATGAATATGATATATACAAGTTTCACTTTTTGAAAGGAATTAGTGAAATAAATCAACTTTTTGATGACATTCTAATTATATGACCAGCACCTGTACACGAGCTGCGGTCCTTTAGACCAGTGGTTCCCATCAGTCAGGCGTGTTTGATTAGATGTCTCCCTGATCAAACACACCCGATCCAACTCATCAGCTCGTTGGTAAAGACTCCAAGACCTCAGACGGGCGCATCAGACAAGAGTGACATTCAAGACGTGCAGTGCTGGTTTGGGAACCGCTGCTTTGGAACAACGGCGACCGTTTCATAAGGGTGCGAGACGGTGCCACCCTGCCAGCCACCCCACCGCAGGTACATAGAGACTCCTTGTGAAGCTCCAGCGACATTCCCTCTGCTATTAACCACAACGATTTGCAGTCCCCCAAAAGGGGAAGCACACCGTTCCTGGAGACACTGCAATACCAGGTCGATGCGTGGAGTGGACGGAGCAAGCCCCGGTTCCGGCTCCATGAGCCAAAAATCCATTTAATATGTAGTCCCCAGATAGGGGACGTATCAGATATTAAACTGATAAGAACAGATACTACACTTGATCTTAGCCAAAAGGCCGAGAAGCGATGCCGTTGCCAAGCAGTGGGGGCAGACCCGGCAAAGGCGACGCCCATCTGGGCCGCGGTGGGTTTCGTACTTTGCCTCTAGGACCACTGCTGTCGATCAGATCGTTTGTTAAATAGTGGAGATGATTTGAAACAACCTGCTTTCGCGAACTGGTCCTAGGTTTTTCCATCGACCTCCACAAAAGCACCGCAGTACAATTCTCTGGACTCCCTAGGTCGTTCTTGATCAGGAGGGGGGAAAAAAAAAAAGCTCAACTTTAACATTTGGATAGTGTGACGAGTCCCTCGTTCTTCCTGCTACGGCCGGCCAGTGGGTGTGGCTGGGAGACTCATCAAGTGAACCATGTACACCCGTGCTTCCCTCTATAAAGCTTGGGCTTTGTTTGGCGTGGTGTGTTGCTTGCTCCTGGGTGCTTTGGTTTTGATTTTGGTCTTTGTTTATTTTGAGTTCCTTATTCATTTAAATGTGGTTCTGTCTGATGTTTGGTTATTGATGTGTCTGACAGAAATTGTGTTTGGTTTTGTTGATTTCTTGTTTCATATATTTTCTTATTTATGCTGATAAATCTCTTTTCGTTGCAACCTACCAAGCTGCCTATGTCCTCCGTTTCATTTGTCACGGCTTTGAGCCGGTCGTGACAATAGCGACCACGGGGTCATTTAGAAAACGGCCGTGGTCGAGTGCCCCCAAAAGCCTGTCGTCCCTGAAGGAAAACTCAGAACTTTGCGAAACCAGGCGAGCGCACGCAACACCCGATTCCATAAAAGGGGCGTGCAAACACACACGGAGCCACAGACAACGCTACGACTGTTAGAAACCACAGGTTCTCTCGGCACCACCTAATCTTCTTTCAACCAGTATGTCCAGGGGAGAGCGCGAACGCAGTCCCCCACTACCATAAATTATGCAGTCGAGATTCCCACATTTGGGGAATTCGCAGGGGTCAGCACAACCAGAGTGCAATGGCCGAGCCTCGCCCTGGGTGAACCACCTTCCTGATCATGGTGTCTCCCCTGCCAGGTAAGTATGAGTCCCCAGGCCTCCAGTCAGAGGCTACCCTATCCCTCTTTGCCGTCCTCATCAACGGTGACCCCCCTCCCCCACCCCAAGCAAAGGAAGGGCGTGTCCCTTCCATTACTTGACTGCGATTTCCGTGACCATGCCTTCAAGCCGGCAAACTGCCAAGCACCTACAGGTGCTGGTCGTATGATTAGAATGTCATCAAAAAGTTGATTTCTTTCACTAATTCCTTTCAAAAAGTCAAACTTGTATATTATGTACATTGCACACAGACTGATATATTTCAAATGTTTATTTCTTTTAATTTTGATGATTATAACTGACAACTAAGGAAAATCCCAAATCCGGTATCTCAGCAAATTTAGAATATTACTTAAGACCAATACAAAGAAAGGATTTTTAGAAATCTTGGCCAACTGAAAACTATAAACATGAAAAGTATGAGCGTGTGCAGCACTCAATACTTAGTTGGGGCTCCTTTTGCCTGAATTACTGCAGCAATGCGGCGTGGCATGGAGTCGATCGGTCTGTGGCACTGCTCAGGTGTTATGAGAGCCCAGGTTGCTCTGATAGTGGCCTTCAGCTCTTCTTAATTGTTGGGTCTGGCATATGGCATCTTCCTCTTCACAATACCCCGTAGATTTTCTATGGGGTTAAGGTCAGGCGAGTTTGCTGGCCAATTAAGAACAGGGATACCATGGTCCTTAAACCGGGTACTGGTAGCTTTGGCACTGTGTGCAGGTGCCAAGTCCTGTTGGGAAATGAAATCTGCATCTCCATAAAGTTGGTCAGCAGCAGGAAGCATGAAGTGCTCTAAAACTTCCTGGTATACGGCTGCGTTGACCTTGGACCTCAGAAAACACAGTGGGCCAACACCAGCAGATGACATGGCACCCCAAACCATCACTGACTGTGGAAACTTTAGGCTGGCCCTCAAGCGACGTGGATTGTGTGCCTCTCCTCTCTTCCTCCAGACTCTGGGACCCCGATTTCCAAAGGAAATGCCAAATTGACTTTCATCAGAGAACGTAACTTTGGACCACTCAGCAGCAGTCCAGTCCTTTTTGTCGAGGCGCCTCTGACGCTGTCTGTTGTTCAAGAGTGGCTTGACACAAGGAACGAGACAGCTGAAAACCATGTCTTGCATACGTCTGTGCGTAGGGGTTCTTGAAGCACTGACTCCAGCTGCAGTCCACTCTTTGTGAATCTCCCCCACATTTTTGAATGGGTTCTGTTTCACAGTCCTCTCCAGGGTGCGGTTATCCCTATTGCTAGTACACTTTTTTTCTACCACATCTTTTCCTTCCCTTCGCCTCTCTATTAATGTGCTTGGACACAGAGCTCTGCGAACAGCCAGCCTCTTTTGCAATGACCTTTTGTGTCTTGGCCTCCTTGTGCAAGGTGTCAGTGGTCGTCTTTTGGACAACTGTCAAGTCAGCAGTCTTCCCCATGACTGTGTAGCCTACAGAACTAGACTGAGAGACCATTTAAAGGCCTTTGCAGGTGTTTTGAGTTAATTAGCTGATAAGAGTGTGTGGCACCAGGTGTCTTCAATATTGAACCTTTTCACAATATTCTAATTTTCTGAGATAGTGACTTTGGGATTTTCCATAGTTGTCAGCTATACTCATCAAAATGAAAAGAAATAAACATGTGAAACCTCTCAGTCTGTGTGTAATGAATGAATATGATATATACAAGTTTCACTTTTTGAAAGGAATTAGTGAAATAAATCAACTTTTTG
Organism: Chanodichthys erythropterus; assembly: GCF_024489055.1. Taxonomy (NCBI): domain Eukaryota; kingdom Metazoa; phylum Chordata; class Actinopteri; order Cypriniformes; family Xenocyprididae; genus Chanodichthys; species Chanodichthys erythropterus. Next base: position 842,002 of record NC_090240.1, read on the forward strand.
ATGACATTCTAATTATATGACCAGCACCTGTACACGAGCTGCGGTCCTTTAGACCAGTGGTTCCCATCAGTCAGGCGTGTTTGATTAGATGTCTCCCTGATCAAACACACCCGATCCAACTCATCAGCTCGTTGGTAAAGACTCCAAGACCTCAGACGGGCGCATCAGACAAGAGTGACATTCAAGACGTGCAGTGCTGGTTTGGGAACCGCTGCTTTGGAACAACGGCGACCGTTTCATAAGGGTGCGAGACGGTGCCACCCTGCCAGCCACCCCACCGCAGGTACATAGAGACTCCTTGTGAAGCTCCAGCGACATTCCCTCTGCTATTAACCACAACGATTTGCAGTCCCCCAAAAGGGGAAGCACACCGTTCCTGGAGACACTGCAATACCAGGTCGATGCGTGGAGTGGACGGAGCAAGCCCCGGTTCCGGCTCCATGAGCCAAAAATCCATTTAATATGTAGTCCCCAGATAGGGGACGTATCAGATATTAAACTGATAAGAACAGATACTACACTTGATCTTAGCCAAAAGGCCGAGAAGCGATGCCGTTGCCAAGCAGTGGGGGCAGACCCGGCAAAGGCGACGCCCATCTGGGCCGCGGTGGGTTTCGTACTTTGCCTCTAGGACCACTGCTGTCGATCAGATCGTTTGTTAAATAGTGGAGATGATTTGAAACAACCTGCTTTCGCGAACTGGTCCTAGGTTTTTCCATCGACCTCCACAAAAGCACCGCAGTACAATTCTCTGGACTCCCTAGGTCGTTCTTGATCAGGAGGGGGGGAAAAAAAAAAAAGCTCAACTTTAACATTTGGATAGTGTGACGAGTCCCTCGTTCTTCCTGCTACGGCCGGCCAGTGGGTGTGGCTGGGAGACTCATCAAGTGAACCATGTACACCCGTGCTTCCCTCTATAAAGCTTGGGCTTTGTTTGGCGTGGTGTGTTGCTTGCTCCTGGGTGCTTTGGTTTTGATTTTGGTCTTTGTTTATTTTGAGTTCCTTATTCATTTAAATGTGGTTCTGTCTGATGTTTGGTTATTGATGTGTCTGACAGAAATTGTGTTTGGTTTTGTTGATTTCTTGTTTCATATATTTTCTTATTTATGCTGATAAATCTCTTTTCGTTGCAACCTACCAAGCTGCCTATGTCCTCCGTTTCATTTGTCACGGCTTTGAGCCGGTCGTGACAATAGCGACCACGGGGTCATTTAGAAAACGGCCGTGGTCGAGTGCCCCCAAAAGCCTGTCGTCCCTGAAGGAAAACTCAGAACTTTGCGAAACCAGGCGAGCGCACGCAACACCCGATTCCATAAAAGGGGCGTGCAAACACACACGGAGCCACAGACAACGCTACGACTGTTAGAAACCACAGGTTCTCTCGGCACCACCTAATCTTCTTTCAACCAGTATGTCCAGGGGAGAGCGCGAACGCAGTCCCCCACTACCATAAATTATGCAGTCGAGATTCCCACATTTGGGGAATTCGCAGGGGTCAGCACAACCAGAGTGCAATGGCCGAGCCTCGCCCTGGGTGAACCACCTTCCTGATCATGGTGTCTCCCCTGCCAGGTAAGTATGAGTCCCCAGGCCTCCAGTCAGAGGCTACCCTATCCCTCTTTGCCGTCCTCATCAACGGTGACCCCCTCCCCCACCCCAAGCAAAGGAAGGGCGTGTCCCTTCCATTACTTGACTGCGATTTCCGTGACCATGCCTTCAAGCCGGCAAACTGCCAAGCACCTACAGGTGCTGGTCGTATGATTAGAATGTCATCAAAAAGTTGATTTCTTTCACTAATTCCTTTCAAAAAGTCAAACTTGTATATTATGTACATTGCACACAGACTGATATATTTCAAATGTTTATTTCTTTTAATTTTGATGATTATAACTGACAACTAAGGAAAATCCCAAATCCGGTATCTCAGCAAATTTAGAATATTACTTAAGACCAATACAAAGAAAGGATTTTTAGAAATCTTGGCCAACTGAAAACTATAAACATGAAAAGTATGAGCGTGTGCAGCACTCAATACTTAGTTGGGGCTCCTTTTGCCTGAATTACTGCAGCAATGCGGCGTGGCATGGAGTCGATCGGTCTGTGGCACTGCTCAGGTGTTATGAGAGCCCAGGTTGCTCTGATAGTGGCCTTCAGCTCTTCTTAATTGTTGGGTCTGGCATATGGCATCTTCCTCTTCACAATACCCCGTAGATTTTCTATGGGGTTAAGGTCAGGCGAGTTTGCTGGCCAATTAAGAACAGGGATACCATGGTCCTTAAACCGGGTACTGGTAGCTTTGGCACTGTGTGCAGGTGCCAAGTCCTGTTGGGAAATGAAATCTGCATCTCCATAAAGTTGGTCAGCAGCAGGAAGCATGAAGTGCTCTAAAACTTCCTGGTATACGGCTGCGTTGACCTTGGACCTCAGAAAACACAGTGGGCCAACACCAGCAGATGACATGGCACCCCAAACCATCACTGACTGTGGAAACTTTAGGCTGGCCCTCAAGCGACGTGGATTGTGTGCCTCTCCTCTCTTCCTCCAGACTCTGGGACCCCGATTTCCAAAGGAAATGCCAAATTGACTTTCATCAGAGAACGTAACTTTGGACCACTCAGCAGCAGTCCAGTCCTTTTTGTCGAGGCGCCTCTGACGCTGTCTGTTGTTCAAGAGTGGCTTGACACAAGGAACGAGACAGCTGAAAACCATGTCTTGCATACGTCTGTGCGTAGGGGTTCTTGAAGCACTGACTCCAGCTGCAGTCCACTCTTTGTGAATCTCCCCCACATTTTTGAATGGGTTCTGTTTCACAGTCCTCTCCAGGGTGCGGTTATCCCTATTGCTAGTACACTTTTTTCTACCACATCTTTTCCTTCCCTTCGCCTCTCTATTAATGTGCTTGGACACAGAGCTCTGCGAACAGCCAGCCTCTTTTGCAATGACCTTTTGTGTCTTGGCCTCCTTGTGCAAGGTGTCAGTGGTCGTCTTTTGGACAACTGTCAAGTCAGCAGTCTTCCCCATGACTGTGTAGCCTACAGAACTAGACTGAGAGACCATTTAAAGGCCTTTGCAGGTGTTTTGAGTTAATTAGCTGATAAGAGTGTGTGGCACCAGGTGTCTTCAATATTGAACCTTTTCACAATATTCTAATTTTCTGAGATAGTGACTTTGGGATTTTCCATAGTTGTCAGCTATACTCATCAAAATGAAAAGAAATAAACATGTGAAACCTCTCAGTCTGTGTGTAATGAATGAATATGATATATACAAGTTTCACTTTTTGAAAGGAATTAGTGAAATAAATCAACTTTTTGATGACATTCTAATTATATGACCAGCACCTGTACACGAGCTGCGGTCCTTTAGACCAGTGGTTCCCATCAGTCAGGCGTGTTTGATTAGATGTCTCCCTGATCAAACACACCCGATCCAACTCATCAGCTCGTTGGTAAAGACTCCAAGACCTCAGACGGGCGCATCAGACAAGAGTGACATTCAAGACGTGCAGTGCTGGTTTGGGAACCGCTGCTTTGGAACAACGGCGACCGTTTCATAAGGGTGCGAGACGGTGCCACCCTGCCAGCCACCCCACCGCAGGTACATAGAGACTCCTTGTGAAGCTCCAGCGACATTCCCTCTGCTATTAACCACAACGATTTGCAGTCCCCCAAAAGGGGAAGCACACCGTTCCTGGAGACACTGCAATACCAGGTCGATGCGTGGAGTGGACGGAGCAAGCCCCGGTTCCGGCTCCATGAGCCAAAAATCCATTTAATATGTAGTCCCCAGATAGGGGACGTATCAGATATTAAACTGATAAGAACAGATACTACACTTGATCTTAGCCAAAAGGCCGAGAAGCGATGCCGTTGCCAAGCAGTGGGGGCAGACCCGGCAAAGGCGACGCCCATCTGGGCCGCGGTGGGTTTCGTACTTTGCCTCTAGGACCACTGCTGTCGATCAGATCGTTTGTTAAATAGTGGAGATGATTTGAAACAACCTGCTTTCGCGAACTGGTCCTAGGTTTTTCCATCGACCTCCACAAAAGCACCGCAGTACAATTCTCTGGACTCCCTAGGTCGTTCTTGATCAGGAGGGGGGAAAAAAAAAGCTCAACTTTAACATTTGGATAGTGTGACGAGTCCCTCGTTCTTCCTGCTACGGCCGGCCAGTGGGTGTGGCTGGGAGACTCATCAAGTGAACCATGTACACCCGTGCTTCCCTCTATAAAGCTTGGGCTTTGTTTGGCGTGGTGTGTTGCTTGCTCCTGGGTGCTTTGGTTTTGATTTTGGTCTTTGTTTATTTTGAGTTCCTTATTCATTTAAATGTGGTTCTGTCTGATGTTTGGTTATTGATGTGTCTGACAGAAATTGTGTTTGGTTTTGTTGATTTCTTGTTTCATATATTTTCTTATTTATGCTGATAAATCTCTTTTCGTTGCAACCTACCAAGCTGCCTATGTCCTCCGTTTCATTTGTCACGGCTTTGAGCCGGTCGTGACAATAGCGACCACGGGGTCATTTAGAAAACGGCCGTGGTCGAGTGCCCCCAAAAGCCTGTCGTCCCTGAAGGAAAACTCAGAACTTTGCGAAACCAGGCGAGCGCACGCAACACCCGATTCCATAAAAGGGGCGTGCAAACACACACGGAGCCACAGACAACGCTACGACTGTTAGAAACCACAGGTTCTCTCGGCACCACCTAATCTTCTTTCAACCAGTATGTCCAGGGGAGAGCGCGAACGCAGTCCCCCACTACCATAAATTATGCAGTCGAGATTCCCACATTTGGGGAATTCGCAGGGGTCAGCACAACCAGAGTGCAATGGCCGAGCCTCGCCCTGGGTGAACCACCTTCCTGATCATGGTGTCTCCCCTGCCAGGTAAGTATGAGTCCCCAGGCCTCCAGTCAGAGGCTACCCTATCCCTCTTTGCCGTCCTCATCAACGGTGACCCCCTCCCCCACCCCAAGCAAAGGAAGGGCGTGTCCCTTCCATTACTTGACTGCGATTTCCGTGACCATGCCTTCAAGCCGGCAAACTGCCAAGCACCTACAGGTGCTGGTCGTATGATTAGAATGTCATCAAAAAGTTGATTTCTTTCACTAATTCCTTTCAAAAAGTCAAACTTGTATATTATGTACATTGCACACAGACTGATATATTTCAAATGTTTATTTCTTTTAATTTTGATGATTATAACTGACAACTAAGGAAAATCCCAAATCCGGTATCTCAGCAAATTTAGAATATTACTTAAGACCAATACAAAGAAAGGATTTTTAGAAATCTTGGCCAACTGAAAACTATAAACATGAAAAGTATGAGCGTGTGCAGCACTCAATACTTAGTTGGGGCTCCTTTTGCCTGAATTACTGCAGCAATGCGGCGTGGCATGGAGTCGATCGGTCTGTGGCACTGCTCAGGTGTTATGAGAGCCCAGGTTGCTCTGATAGTGGCCTTCAGCTCTTCTTAATTGTTGGGTCTGGCATATGGCATCTTCCTCTTCACAATACCCCGTAGATTTTCTATGGGGTTAAGGTCAGGCGAGTTTGCTGGCCAATTAAGAACAGGGATACCATGGTCCTTAAACCGGGTACTGGTAGCTTTGGCACTGTGTGCAGGTGCCAAGTCCTGTTGGGAAATGAAATCTGCATCTCCATAAAGTTGGTCAGCAGCAGGAAGCATGAAGTGCTCTAAAACTTCCTGGTATACGGCTGCGTTGACCTTGGACCTCAGAAAACACAGTGGGCCAACACCAGCAGATGACATGGCACCCCAAACCATCACTGACTGTGGAAACTTTAGGCTGGCCCTCAAGCGACGTGGATTGTGTGCCTCTCCTCTCTTCCTCCAGACTCTGGGACCCCGATTTCCAAAGGAAATGCCAAATTGACTTTCATCAGAGAACGTAACTTTGGACCACTCAGCAGCAGTCCAGTCCTTTTTGTCGAGGCGCCTCTGACGCTGTCTGTTGTTCAAGAGTGGCTTGACACAAGGAACGAGACAGCTGAAAACCATGTCTTGCATACGTCTGTGCGTAGGGGTTCTTGAAGCACTGACTCCAGCTGCAGTCCACTCTTTGTGAATCTCCCCCACATTTTTGAATGGGTTCTGTTTCACAGTCCTCTCCAGGGTGCGGTTATCCCTATTGCTAGTACACTTTTTTTCTACCACATCTTTTCCTTCCCTTCGCCTCTCTATTAATGTGCTTGGACACAGAGCTCTGCGAACAGCCAGCCTCTTTTGCAATGACCTTTTGTGTCTTGGCCTCCTTGTGCAAGGTGTCAGTGGTCGTCTTTTGGACAACTGTCAAGTCAGCAGTCTTCCCCATGACTGTGTAGCCTACAGAACTAGACTGAGAGACCATTTAAAGGCCTTTGCAGGTGTTTTGAGTTAATTAGCTGATAAGAGTGTGTGGCACCAGGTGTCTTCAATATTGAACCTTTTCACAATATTCTAATTTTCTGAGATAGTGACTTTGGGATTTTCCATAGTTGTCAGCTATACTCATCAAAATGAAAAGAAATAAACATGTGAAACCTCTCAGTCTGTGTGTAATGAATGAATATGATATATACAAGTTTCACTTTTTGAAAGGAATTAGTGAAATAAATCAACTTTTTGATGACATTCTAATTATATGACCAGCACCTGTACACGAGCTGCGGTCCTTTAGACCAGTGGTTCCCATCAGTCAGGCGTGTTTGATTAGATGTCTCCCTGATCAAACACACCCGATCCAACTCATCAGCTCGTTGGTAAAGACTCCAAGACCTCAGACGGGCGCATCAGACAAGAGTGACATTCAAGACGTGCAGTGCTGGTTTGGGAACCGCTGCTTTGGAACAACGGCGACCGTTTCATAAGGGTGCGAGACGGTGCCACCCTGCCAGCCACCCCACCGCAGGTACATAGAGACTCCTTGTGAAGCTCCAGCGACATTCCCTCTGCTATTAACCACAACGATTTGCAGTCCCCCAAAAGGGGAAGCACACCGTTCCTGGAGACACTGCAATACCAGGTCGATGCGTGGAGTGGACGGAGCAAGCCCCGGTTCCGGCTCCATGAGCCAAAAATCCATTTAATATGTAGTCCCCAGATAGGGGACGTATCAGATATTAAACTGATAAGAACAGATACTACACTTGATCTTAGCCAAAAGGCCGAGAAGCGATGCCGTTGCCAAGCAGTGGGGGCAGACCCGGCAAAGGCGACGCCCATCTGGGCCGCGGTGGGTTTCGTACTTTGCCTCTAGGACCACTGCTGTCGATCAGATCGTTTGTTAAATAGTGGAGATGATTTGAAACAACCTGCTTTCGCGAACTGGTCCTAGGTTTTTCCATCGACCTCCACAAAAGCACCGCAGTACAATTCTCTGGACTCCCTAGGTCGTTCTTGATCAGGAGGGGGGAAAAAAAAAAAAGCTCAACTTTAACATTTGGATAGTGTGACGAGTCCCTCGTTCTTCCTGCTACGGCCGGCCAGTGGGTGTGGCTGGGAGACTCATCAAGTGAACCATGTACACCCGTGCTTCCCTCTATAAAGCTTGGGCTTTGTTTGGCGTGGTGTGTTGCTTGCTCCTGGGTGCTTTGGTTTTGATTTTGGTCTTTGTTTATTTTGAGTTCCTTATTCATTTAAATGTGGTTCTGTCTGATGTTTGGTTATTGATGTGTCTGACAGAAATTGTGTTTGGTTTTGTTGATTTCTTGTTTCATATATTTTCTTATTTATGCTGATAAATCTCTTTTCGTTGCAACCTACCAAGCTGCCTATGTCCTCCGTTTCATTTGTCACGGCTTTGAGCCGGTCGTGACAATAGCGACCACGGGGTCATTTAGAAAACGGCCGTGGTCGAGTGCCCCCAAAAGCCTGTCGTCCCTGAAGGAAAACTCAGAACTTTGCGAAACCAGGCGAGCGCACGCAACACCCGATTCCATAAAAGGGGCGTGCAAACACACACGGAGCCACAGACAACGCTACGACTGTTAGAAACCACAGGTTCTCTCGGCACCACCTAATCTTCTTTCAACCAGTATGTCCAGGGGAGAGCGCGAACGCAGTCCCCCACTACCATAAATTATGCAGTCGAGATTCCCACATTTGGGGAATTCGCAGGGGTCAGCACAACCGGAGTGCAATGGCCGAGCCTCGCCCTGGGTGAACCACCTTCCTGATCATGGTGTCTCCCCTGCCAGGTAAGTATGAGTCCCCAGGCCTCCAGTCAGAGGCTACCCTATCCCTCTTTGCCGTCCTCATCAACGGTGACCCCCTCCCCCACCCCAAGCAAAGGAAGGGCGTGTCCCTTCCATTACTTGACTGCGATTTCCGTGACCATGCCTTCAAGCCGGCAAACTGCCAAGCACCTACAGGTGCTGGTCGTATGATTAGAATGTCATCAAAAAGTTGATTTCTTTCACTAATTCCTTTCAAAAAGTCAAACTTGTATATTATGTACATTGCACACAGACTGATATATTTCAAATGTTTATTTCTTTTAATTTTGATGATTATAACTGACAACTAAGGAAAATCCCAAATCCGGTATCTCAGCAAATTTAGAATATTACTTAAGACCAATACAAAGAAAGGATTTTTAGAAATCTTGGCCAACTGAAAACTATAAACATGAAAAGTATGAGCGTGTGCAGCACTCAATACTTAGTTGGGGCTCCTTTTGCCTGAATTACTGCAGCAATGCGGCGTGGCATGGAGTCGATCGGTCTGTGGCACTGCTCAGGTGTTATGAGAGCCCAGGTTGCTCTGATAGTGGCCTTCAGCTCTTCTTAATTGTTGGGTCTGGCATATGGCATCTTCCTCTTCACAATACCCCGTAGATTTTCTATGGGGTTAAGGTCAGGCGAGTTTGCTGGCCAATTAAGAACAGGGATACCATGGTCCTTAAACCGGGTACTGGTAGCTTTGGCACTGTGTGCAGGTGCCAAGTCCTGTTGGGAAATGAAATCTGCATCTCCATAAAGTTGGTCAGCAGCAGGAAGCATGAAGTGCTCTAAAACTTCCTGGTATACGGCTGCGTTGACCTTGGACCTCAGAAAACACAGTGGGCCAACACCAGCAGATGACATGGCACCCCAAACCATCACTGACTGTGGAAACTTTAGGCTGGCCCTCAAGCGACGTGGATTGTGTGCCTCTCCTCTCTTCCTCCAGACTCTGGGACCCCGATTTCCAAAGGAAATGCCAAATTGACTTTCATCAGAGAACGTAACTTTGGACCACTCAGCAGCAGTCCAGTCCTTTTTGTCGAGGCGCCTCTGACGCTGTCTGTTGTTCAAGAGTGGCTTGACACAAGGAACGAGACAGCTGAAAACCATGTCTTGCATACGTCTGTGCGTAGGGGTTCTTGAAGCACTGACTCCAGCTGCAGTCCACTCTTTGTGAATCTCCCCCACATTTTTGAATGGGTTCTGTTTCACAGTCCTCTCCAGGGTGCGGTTATCCCTATTGCTAGTACACTTTTTTTCTACCACATCTTTTCCTTCCCTTCGCCTCTCTATTAATGTGCTTGGACACAGAGCTCTGCGAACAGCCAGCCTCTTTTGCAATGACCTTTTGTGTCTTGGCCTCCTTGTGCAAGGTGTCAGTGGTCGTCTTTTGGACAACTGTCAAGTCAGCAGTCTTCCCCATGACTGTGTAGCCTACAGAACTAGACTGAGAGACCATTTAAAGGCCTTTGCAGGTGTTTTGAGTTAATTAGCTGATAAGAGTGTGTGGCACCAGGTGTCTTCAATATTGAACCTTTTCACAATATTCTAATTTTCTGAGATAGTGACTTTGGGATTTTCCATAGTTGTCAGCTATACTCATCAAAATGAAAAGAAATAAACATGTGAAACCTCTCAGTCTGTGTGTAATGAATGAATATGATATATACAAGTTTCACTTTTTGAAAGGAATTAGTGAAATAAATCAACTTTTTGATGACATTCTAATTATATGACCAGCACCTGTACACGAGCTGCGGTCCTTTAGACCAGTGGTTCCCATCAGTCAGGCGTGTTTGATTAGATGTCTCCCTGATCAAACACACCCGATCCAACTCATCAGCTCGTTGGTAAAGACTCCAAGACCTCAGACGGGCGCATCAGACAAGAGTGACATTCAAGACGTGCAGTGCTGGTTTGGGAACCGCTGCTTTGGAACAACGGCGACCGTTTCATAAGGGTGCGAGACGGTGCCACCCTGCCAGCCACCCCACCGCAGGTACATAGAGACTCCTTGTGAAGCTCCAGCGACATTCCCTCTGCTATTAACCACAACGATTTGCAGTCCCCCAAAAGGGGAAGCACACCGTTCCTGGAGACACTGCAATACCAGGTCGATGCGTGGAGTGGACGGAGCAAGCCCCGGTTCCGGCTCCATGAGCCAAAAATCCATTTAATATGTAGTCCCCAGATAGGGGACGTATCAGATATTAAACTGATAAGAACAGATACTACACTTGATCTTAGCCAAAAGGCCGAGAAGCGATGCCGTTGCCAAGCAGTGGGGGCAGACCCGGCAAAGGCGACGCCCATCTGGGCCGCGGTGGGTTTCGTACTTTGCCTCTAGGACCACTGCTGTCGATCAGATCGTTTGTTAAATAGTGGAGATGATTTGAAACAACCTGCTTTCGCGAACTGGTCCTAGGTTTTTCCATCGACCTCCACAAAAGCACCGCAGTACAATTCTCTGGACTCCCTAGGTCGTTCTTGATCAGGAGGGGGGAAAAAAAAAAAAGCTCAACTTTAACATTTGGATAGTGTGACGAGTCCCTCGTTCTTCCTGCTACGGCCGGCCAGTGGGTGTGGCTGGGAGACTCATCAAGTGAACCATGTACACCCGTGCTTCCCTCTATAAAGCTTGGGCTTTGTTTGGCGTGGTGTGTTGCTTGCTCCTGGGTGCTTTGGTTTTGATTTTGGTCTTTGTTTATTTTGAGTTCCTTATTCATTTAAATGTGGTTCTGTCTGATGTTTGGTTATTGATGTGTCTGACAGAAATTGTGTTTGGTTTTGTTGATTTCTTGTTTCATATATTTTCTTATTTATGCTGATAAATCTCTTTTCGTTGCAACCTACCAAGCTGCCTATGTCCTCCGTTTCATTTGTCACGGCTTTGAGCCGGTCGTGACAATAGCGACCACGGGGTCATTTAGAAAACGGCCGTGGTCGAGTGCCCCCAAAAGCCTGTCGTCCCTGAAGGAAAACTCAGAACTTTGCGAAACCAGGCGAGCGCACGCAACACCCGATTCCATAAAAGGGGCGTGCAAACACACACGGAGCCACAGACAACGCTACGACTGTTAGAAACCACAGGTTCTCTCGGCACCACCTAATCTTCTTTCAACCAGTATGTCCAGGGGAGAGCGCGAACGCAGTCCCCCACTACCATAAATTATGCAGTCGAGATTCCCACATTTGGGGAATTCGCAGGGGTCAGCACAACCAGAGTGCAATGGCCGAGCCTCGCCCTGGGTGAACCACCTTCCTGATCATGGTGTCTCCCCTGCCAGGTAAGTATGAGTCCCCAGGCCTCCAGTCAGAGGCTACCCTATCCCTCTTTGCCGTCCTCATCAACGGTGACCCCCCTCCCCCACCCCAAGCAAAGGAAGGGCGTGTCCCTTCCATTACTTGACTGCGATTTCCGTGACCATGCCTTCAAGCCGGCAAACTGCCAAGCACCTACAGGTGCTGGTCGTATGATTAGAATGTCATCAAAAAGTTGATTTCTTTCACTAATTCCTTTCAAAAAGTCAAACTTGTATATTATGTACATTGCACACAGACTGATATATTTCAAATGTTTATTTCTTTTAATTTTGATGATTATAACTGACAACTAAGGAAAATCCCAAATCCGGTATCTCAGCAAATTTAGAATATTACTTAAGACCAATACAAAGAAAGGATTTTTAGAAATCTTGGCCAACTGAAAACTATAAACATGAAAAGTATGAGCGTGTGCAGCACTCAATACTTAGTTGGGGCTCCTTTTGCCTGAATTACTGCAGCAATGCGGCGTGGCATGGAGTCGATCGGTCTGTGGCACTGCTCAGGTGTTATGAGAGCCCAGGTTGCTCTGATAGTGGCCTTCAGCTCTTCTTAATTGTTGGGTCTGGCATATGGCATCTTCCTCTTCACAATACCCCGTAGATTTTCTATGGGGTTAAGGTCAGGCGAGTTTGCTGGCCAATTAAGAACAGGGATACCATGGTCCTTAAACCGGGTACTGGTAGCTTTGGCACTGTGTGCAGGTGCCAAGTCCTGTTGGGAAATGAAATCTGCATCTCCATAAAGTTGGTCAGCAGCAGGAAGCATGAAGTGCTCTAAAACTTCCTGGTATACGGCTGCGTTGACCTTGGACCTCAGAAAACACAGTGGGCCAACACCAGCAGATGACATGGCACCCCAAACCATCACTGACTGTGGAAACTTTAGGCTGGCCCTCAAGCGACGTGGATTGTGTGCCTCTCCTCTCTTCCTCCAGACTCTGGGACCCCGATTTCCAAAGGAAATGCCAAATTGACTTTCATCAGAGAACGTAACTTTGGACCACTCAGCAGCAGTCCAGTCCTTTTTGTCGAGGCGCCTCTGACGCTGTCTGTTGTTCAAGAGTGGCTTGACACAAGGAACGAGACAGCTGAAAACCATGTCTTGCATACGTCTGTGCGTAGGGGTTCTTGAAGCACTGACTCCAGCTGCAGTCCACTCTTTGTGAATCTCCCCCACATTTTTGAATGGGTTCTGTTTCACAGTCCTCTCCAGGGTGCGGTTATCCCTATTGCTAGTACACTTTTTTTCTACCACATCTTTTCCTTCCCTTCGCCTCTCTATTAATGTGCTTGGACACAGAGCTCTGCGAACAGCCAGCCTCTTTTGCAATGACCTTTTGTGTCTTGGCCTCCTTGTGCAAGGTGTCAGTGGTCGTCTTTTGGACAACTGTCAAGTCAGCAGTCTTCCCCATGACTGTGTAGCCTACAGAACTAGACTGAGAGACCATTTAAAGGCCTTTGCAGGTGTTTTGAATTAATTAGCTGATAAGAGTGTGTGGCACCAGGTGTCTTCAATATTGAACCTTTTCACAATATTCTAATTTTCTGAGATAGTGACTTTGGGATTTTCCATAGTTGTCAGCTATACTCATCAAAATGAAAAGAAATAAACATGTGAAACCTCTCAGTCTGTGTGTAATGAATGAATATGATATATACAAGTTTCACTTTTTGAAAGGAATTAGTGAAATAAATCAACTTTTTGATGACATTCTAATTATATGACCAGCACCTGTACACGAGCTGCGGTCCTTTAGACCAGTGGTTCCCATCAGTCAGGCGTGTTTGATTAGATGTCTCCCTGATCAAACACACCCGATCCAACTCATCAGCTCGTTGGTAAAGACTCCAAGACCTCAGACGGGCGCATCAGACAAGAGTGACATTCAAGACGTGCAGTGCTGGTTTGGGAACCGCTGCTTTGGAACAACGGCGACCGTTTCATAAGGGTGCGAGACGGTGCCACCCTGCCAGCCACCCCACCGCAGGTACATAGAGACTCCTTGTGAAGCTCCAGCGACATTCCCTCTGCTATTAACCACAACGATTTGCAATCCCCCAAAAGGGGAAGCACACCGTTCCTGGAGACACTGCAATACCAGGTCGATGCGTGGAGTGGACGGAGCAAGCCCCGGTTCCGGCTCCATGAGCCAAAAATCCATTTAATATGTAGTCCCCAGATAGGGGACGTATCAGATATTAAACTGATAAGAACAGATACTACACTTGATCTTAGCCAAAAGGCCGAGAAGCGATGCCGTTGCCAAGCAGTGGGGGCAGAGCCGGCAAAGGCGACGCCCATCTGGGCCGCGGTGGGTTTCGTACTTTGCCTCTAGGACCACTGCTGTCGATCAGATCGTTTGTTAAATAGTGGAGATGATTTGAAACAACCTGCTTTCGCGAACTGGTCCTAGGTTTTTCCATCGACCTCCACAAAAGCACCGCAGTACAATTCTCTGGACTCCCTAGGTCGTTCTTGATCAGGAGGGGGGAAAAAAAAAAGCTCAACTTTAACATTTGGATAGTGTGACGAGTCCCTCGTTCTTCCTGCTACGGCCGGCCAGTGGGTGTGGCTGGGAGACTCATCAAGTGAACCATGTACACCCGTGCTTCCCTCTATAAAGCTTGGGCTTTGTTTGGCGTGGTGTGTTGCTTGCTCCTGGGTGCTTTGGTTTTGATTTTGGTCTTTGTTTATTTTGAGTTCCTTATTCATTTAAATGTGGTTCTGTCTGATGTTTGGTTATTGATGTGTCTGACAGAAATTGTGTTTGGTTTTGTTGATTTCTTGTTTCATATATTTTCTTATTTATGCTGATAAATCTCTTTTCGTTGCAACCTACCAAGCTGCCTATGTCCTCCGTTTCATTTGTCACGGCTTTGAGCCGGTCGTGACAATAGCGACCACGGGGTCATTTAGAAAACGGCCGTGGTCGAGTGCCCCCAAAAGCCTGTCGTCCCTGAAGGAAAACTCAGAACTTTGCGAAACCAGGCGAGCGCACGCAACACCCGATTCCATAAAAGGGGCGTGCAAACACACACGGAGCCACAGACAACGCTACGACTGTTAGAAACCACAGGTTCTCTCGGCACCACCTAATCTTCTTTCAACCAGTATGTCCAGGGGAGAGCGCGAACGCAGTCCCCCACTACCATAAATTATGCAGTCGAGATTCCCACATTTGGGGAATTCGCAGGGGTCAGCACAACCGGAGTGCAATGGCCGAGCCTCGCCCTGGGTGAACCACCTTCCTGATCATGGTGTCTCCCCTGCCAGGTAAGTATGAGTCCCCAGGCCTCCAGTCAGAGGCTACCCTATCCCTCTTTGCCGTCCTCATCAACGGTGACCCCCTCCCCCACCCCAAGCAAAGGAAGGGCGTGTCCCTTCCATTACTTGACTGCGATTTCCGTGACCATGCCTTCAAGCCGGCAAACTGCCAAGCACCTACAGGTGCTGGTCGTATGATTAGAATGTCATCAAAAAGTTGATTTCTTTCACTAATTCCTTTCAAAAAGTCAAACTTGTATATTATGTACATTGCACACAGACTGATATATTTCAAATGTTTATTTCTTTTAATTTTGATGATTATAACTGACAACTAAGGAAAATCCCAAATCCGGTATCTCAGCAAATTTAGAATATTACTTAAGACCAATACAAAGAAAGGATTTTTAGAAATCTTGGCCAACTGAAAACTATAAACATGAAAAGTATGAGCGTGTGCAGCACTCAATACTTAGTTGGGGCTCCTTTTGCCTGAATTACTGCAGCAATGCGGCGTGGCATGGAGTCGATCGGTCTGTGGCACTGCTCAGGTGTTATGAGAGCCCAGGTTGCTCTGATAGTGGCCTTCAGCTCTTCTTAATTGTTGGGTCTGGCATATGGCATCTTCCTCTTCACAATACCCCGTAGATTTTCTATGGGGTTAAGGTCAGGCGAGTTTGCTGGCCAATTAAGAACAGGGATACCATGGTCCTTAAACCGGGTACTGGTAGCTTTGGCACTGTGTGCAGGTGCCAAGTCCTGTTGGGAAATGAAATCTGCATCTCCATAAAGTTGGTCAGCAGCAGGAAGCATGAAGTGCTCTAAAACTTCCTGGTATACGGCTGCGTTGACCTTGGACCTCAGAAAACACAGTGGGCCAACACCAGCAGATGACATGGCACCCCAAACCATCACTGACTGTGGAAACTTTAGGCTGGCCCTCAAGCGACGTGGATTGTGTGCCTCTCCTCTCTTCCTCAAGACTCTGGGACCCCGATTTCCAAAGGAAATGCCAAATTGACTTTCATCAGAGAACGTAACTTTGGACCACTCAGCAGCAGTCCAGTCCTTTTTGTCGAGGCGCCTCTGACGCTGTCTGTTGTTCAAGAGTGGCTTGACACAAGGAACGAGACAGCTGAAAACCATGTCTTGCATACGTCTGTGCGTAGGGGTTCTTGAAGCACTGACTCCAGCTGCAGTCCACTCTTTGTGAATCTCCCCCACATTTTTGAATGGGTTCTGTTTCACAGTCCTCTCCAGGGTGCGGTTATCCCTATTGCTAGTACACTTTTTTTCTACCACATCTTTTCCTTCCCTTCGCCTCTCTATTAATGTGCTTGGACACAGAGCTCTGCGAACAGCCAGCCTCTTTTGCAATGACCTTTTGTGTCTTGGCCTCCTTGTGCAAGGTGTCAGTGGTCGTCTTTTGGACAACTGTCAAGTCAGCAGTCTTCCCCATGACTGTGTAGCCTACAGAACTAGACTGAGAGACCATTTAAAGGCCTTTGCAGGTGTTTTGAGTTAATTAGCTGATAAGAGTGTGTGGCACCAGGTGTCTTCAATATTGAACCTTTTCACAATATTCTAATTTTCTGAGATAGTGACTTTGGGATTTTCCATAGTTGTCAGCTATACTCATCAAAATGAAAAGAAATAAACATGTGAAACCTCTCAGTCTGTGTGTAATGAATGAATATGATATATACAAGTTTCACTTTTTGAAAGGAATTAGTGAAATAAATCAACTTTTTGATGACATTCTAATTATATGACCAGCACCTGTACACGAGCTGCGGTCCTTTAGACCAGTGGTTCCCATCAGTCAGGCGTGTTTGATTAGATGTCTCCCTGATCAAACACACCCGATCCAACTCATCAGCTCGTTGGTAAAGACTCCAAGACCTCAGACGGGCGCATCAGACAAGAGTGACATTCAAGACGTGCAGTGCTGGTTTGGGAACCGCTGCTTTGGAACAACGGCGACCGTTTCATAAGGGTGCGAGACGGTGCCACCCTGCCAGCCACCCCACCGCAGGTACATAGAGACTCCTTGTGAAGCTCCAGCGACATTCCCTCTGCTATTAACCACAACGATTTGCAGTCCCCCAAAAGGGGAAGCACACCGTTCCTGGAGACACTGCAATACCAGGTCGATGCGTGGAGTGGACGGAGCAAGCCCCGGTTCCGGCTCCATGAGCCAAAAATCCATTTAATATGTAGTCCCCAGATAGGAGACGTATCAGATATTAAACTGATAAGAACAGATACTACACTTGATCTTAGCCAAAAGGCCGAGAAGCGATGCCGTTGCCAAGCAGTGGGGGCAGAGCCGGCAAAGGCGACGCCCATCTGGGCCGCGGTGGGTTTCGTACTTTGCCTCTAGGACCACTGCTGTCGATCAGATCGTTTGTTAAATAGTGGAGATGATTTGAAACAACCTGCTTTCGCGAACTGGTCCTAGGTTTTTCCATCGACCTCCACAAAAGCACCGCAGTACAATTCTCTGGACTCCCTAGGTCGTTCTTGATCAGGAGGGGGGGGACAAAAAAGCTCAACTTTAACATTTGGATAGTGTGACGAGTCCCTCGTCCTTCCTGCTACGGCCGGCCAGTGGGTGTGGCTGGGAGACTCATCAAGTGAACCATGTACACCCGTGCTTCCCTCTATAAAGCTTGGGCTTTGTTTGGCGTGGTGTGTTGCTTGCTCCTGGGTGCTTTGGTTTTGATTTTGGTCTTTGTTTATTTTGAGTTCCTTATTCATTTAAATGTGGTTCTGTCTGATGTTTGGTTATTGATGTGTCTGACAGAAATTGTGTTTGGTTTTGTTGATTTCTTGTTTCATATATTTTCTTATTTATGCTGATAAATCTCTTTTCGTTGCAACCTACCAAGCTGCCTATGTCCTCCGTTTCATTTGTCACGGCTTTGAGCCGGTCGTGACAATAGCGACCACGGGGTCATTTAGAAAACGGCCATGGTCGAGTGCCCCCAAAAGCCTGTCGTCCCTGAAGGAAAACTCAGAACTTTGCGAAACCAGGCGAGCGCACGCAACACCCGATTCCATAAAAGGGGCGTGCAAACACACACGGAGCCACAGACAACGCTACGACTGTTAGAAACCACAGGTTCTCTCGGCACCACCTAATCTTCTTTCAACCAGTATGTCCAGGGGAGAGCGCGAACGCAGTCCCCCACTACCATAAATTATGCAGTCGAGATTCCCACATTTGGGGAATTCGCAGGGGTCAGCACAACCGGAGTGCAATGGCCGAGCCTCGCCCTGGGTGAACCACCTTCCTGATCATGGTGTCTCCCCTGCCAGGTAAGTATGAGTCCCCAGGCCTCCAGTCAGAGGCTACCCTATCCCTCTTTGCCGTCCTCATCAACGGTGACCCCCTCCCCCACCCCAAGCAAAGGAAGGGCGTGTCCCTTCCATTACTTGACTGCGATTTTCGTGACCATGCCTTCAAGCCGGCAAACTGCCAAGCACCTACAGGTGCTGGTCGTATGATTAGAATGTCATCAAAAAGTTGATTTCTTTCACTAATTCCTTTCAAAAAGTCAAACTTGTATATTATGTACATTGCACACAGACTGATATATTTCAAATGTTTATTTCTTTTAATTTTGATGATTATAACTGACAACTAAGGAAAATCCCAAATCCGGTATCTCAGCAAATTTAGAATATTACTTAAGACCAATACAAAGAAAGGATTTTTAGAAATCTTGGCCAACTGAAAACTATAAACATGAAAAGTATGAGCGTGTGCAGCACTCAATACTTAGTTGGGGCTCCTTTTGCCTGAATTACTGCAGCAATGCGGCGTGGCATGGAGTCGATCGGTCTGTGGCACTGCTCAGGTGTTATGAGAGCCCAGGTTGCTCTGATAGTGGCCTTCAGCTCTTCTTAATTGTTGGGTCTGGCATATGGCATCTTCCTCTTCACAATACCCCGTAGATTTTCTATGGGGTTAAGGTCAGGCGAGTTTGCTGGCCAATTAAGAACAGGGATACCATGGTCCTTAAACCGGGTACTGGTAGCTTTGGCACTGTGTGCAGGTGCCAAGTCCTGTTGGGAAATGAAATCTGCATCTCCATAAAGTTGGTCAGCAGCAGGAAGCATGAAGTGCTCTAAAACTTCCTGGTATACGGCTGCGTTGACCTTGGACCTCAGAAAACACAGTGGGCCAACACCAGCAGATGACATGGCACCCCAAACCATCACTGACTGTGGAAACTTTAGGCTGGCCCTCAAGCGACGTGGATTGTGTGCCTCTCCTCTCTTCCTCCAGACTCTGGGACCCCGATTTCCAAAGGAAATGCCAAATTGACTTTCATCAGAGAACGTAACTTTGGACCACTCAGCAGCAGTCCAGTCCTTTTTGTCGAGGCGCCTCTGACGCTGTCTGTTGTTCAAGAGTGGCTTGACACAAGGAACGAGACAGCTGAAAACCATGTCTTGCATACGTCTGTGCGTAGGGGTTCTTGAAGCACTGACTCCAGCTGCAGTCCACTCTTTGTGAATCTCCCCCACATTTTTGAATGGGTTCTGTTTCACAGTCCTCTCCAGGGTGCGGTTATCCCTATTGCTAGTACACTTTTTTTTCTACCACATCTTTTCCTTCCCTTCGCCTCTCTATTAATGTGCTTGGACACAGAGCTCTGCGAACAGCCAGCCTCTTTTGAAATGACCTTTTGTGTCTTGGCCTCCTTGTGCAAGGTGTCAGTGGTCGTCTTTTGGACAACTGTCAAGTCAGCAGTCTTCCCCATGACTGTGTAGCCTACAGAACTAGACTGAGAGACCATTTAAAGGCCTTTGCAGGTGTTTTGAGTTAATTAGCTGATAAGAGTGTGTGGCACCAGGTGTCTTCAATATTGAACCTTTTCACAATATTCTAATTTTCTGAGATAGTGACTTTGGGATTTTCCATAGTTGTCAGCTATACTCATCAAAATGAAAAGAAATAAACATGTGAAACCTCTCAGTCTGTGTGTAATGAATGAATATGATATATACAAGTTTCACTTTTTGAAAGGAATTAGTGAAATAAATCAACTTTTTGATGACATTCTAATTTTATGACCAGCACCTGTACACGAGCTGCGGTCCTTTAGACCAGTGGTTCCCATCAGTCAGGCGTGTTTGATTAGATGTCTCCCTGATCAAACACACCCGATCCAACTCATCAGCTCGTTGGTAAAGACTCCAAGACCTCAGACGGGCGCATCAGACAAGAGTGACATTCA
This sequence comes from Chanodichthys erythropterus, assembly GCF_024489055.1. Lineage (NCBI taxonomy): Eukaryota > Metazoa > Chordata > Actinopteri > Cypriniformes > Xenocyprididae > Chanodichthys > Chanodichthys erythropterus. The sequence goes on from NC_090240.1 coordinate 862,065, forward strand.
AGACGTGCAGTGCTGGTTTGGGAACCGCTGCTTTGGAACAACGGCGACCGTTTCATAAGGGTGCGAGACGGTGCCACCCTGCCAGCCACCCCACCGCAGGTACATAGAGACTCCTTGTGAAGCTCCAGCGACATTCCCTCTGCTATTAACCACAACGATTTGCAGTCCCCCAAAAGGGGAAGCACACCGTTCCTGGAGACACTGCAATACCAGGTCGATGCGTGGAGTGGACGGAGCAAGCCCCGGTTCCGGCTCCATGAGCCAAAAATCCATTTAATATGTAGTCCCCAGATAGGGGACGTATCAGATATTAAACTGATAAGAACAGATTTTTTTTTTTTTTTTGAAAAGTTTTATTGTCACCATTTTCAATCTTTCACTTTTTCACACACATTTTCATTTTCGAGCACACATTTTTTTTTTTAAAACAAGCAATAATAAGTAACGTCAGCCATTGTGTTTTGTCTTGTTTGTTTCAAGTCCATTTTGTGTGTGTGTTAAAATGTGTGGGCATCTTAAAAGTAAAATACAAAATTTAAAACAAGCATCTCGTTCTTTTTTCTCTAATAAAATCCAATTTCATTTGATAAAACACAATAAAAACAACAATTAATAGCCTTTAAAAGTCCTATGTTGTGCAAAACCGGGGGTGAGTCCTTAGCAAATTAGTCTTCACCCCACTCTCCAGAACAGGCACGTGAGATGCCACTTCATGGGCTCAGCGGAGATCCCCTCTCCTCCGGCCCGCTGGCCCGCTGTTCCCGTAGCCAGATTGGTGAGGGTGCATCTACGGGCGGCCAGGGCTGTTGGCGGCCGGGACCCTCTCCGTGCGACCCCGGCCCCCCCGTCCGAATATCGTCGTCCGGTACCCCTGCAGCATTGATGTTACCTTTAGCTCGCATGCATGGAGGGTCACCGTAACGCCCTTCCCTACCAGCAGGTTTCTGGTGGCCCAGATGGCATCCTTGATGACATTGAGGGTGAGCCAGAGCGAGGTGAATTTCTGTGCCGTCAAGTCCTTCAAGCCCCGGCCCACCCCAAGGATGGCGAGCTGGTACCCGAACTGGGCCCCACCCGCTGGTAGGCACGGGAAATACAGGGGGCCGGTTTTGGCCCACAGGTCCCGCGCAGCGCCGCACTCCCAGAGCAGGTGGTGGACGGTCTCCGGGGAATTGCAGCCGGACCGAGGGCAGGTGGGGTTTTTGGCCATGCTTCTGGAGTGCATAACTGCCCTGACCGGGAGGATCTCATGAGCCACCATCCACGATAAGTCCTTGTGCCTGTTCTGGAGAGCGGGGTGAGCAGCGTTCCTCCAAACTTGTTTGGCCTCACGTAATGTGAGGCCTGGAACTGGACTCACCGGTTCCCGGTCCTGCACAAGAGAGACAAGATGCTTGTGATTAGTTAAAATGGTGACATCTTCACTTTCTAAAAAGTATTTCTTTAAAAACTTTTTTATAAAACTGTACTCTTTAGGCAAGTTAAAAGACACTGGGGTTTTCAAGTCCACTGGTAAAATTTTCAATGTTCTTAGGTAAGACCCCATCCAAAATCGCGCCATTGCAGCCGTCTTGTTTTCTTTGGATGGGGTCATGGCATAACTAATGTGCAGGGCGGTGAAGCGGCTGCCTAAAAACAGGTGGGGGTCTGGGAGGCCTTTTCCACCATTCTCCGGCCTTTTCTTCACGATCTCCCTCTTCAGGCGCTCCCACTTAGACCCCCACAGGAAATAAAACACCGCCCTCTCCAGCTCCGCAAGGAATCGCCGAGGGGGACTAAAAACAGAACAGACAAGTAAAATTAGAGGTAAAATCACAGATTTAAAAATTAAAACCTTGCCCTCAAACGTCAACTGTCTTAGTCCCCAAAACCCCAGTCTTTGCCTAACTTTCCCTAACATGTCAGTCCAGTTTCCCCGTCCTCCACCCTCGCTGTCAAATTTTACTCCTAAAACTTTAAAATCGTTGTCTTTAAAAGTCAAGTCGAGTTCACCTGTGTCTATGTCTCCCCACGGCCCGAAGAGCTGGGCCTCGGACTTGTTCCTGTTAAGCTTAGCGCCCGAGGCCCGACCGTACCAGTCAGTCAAGTCCAAAGCTCTTCGTATGGATAAAACGTCCGTGGCTAAAAGAGTTACGTCGTCCATGTATAAAACACAGGTCGCCGTCAGTCCACCCGTCCCAGGCACGTCCAGTCCTTTGATCCATTTATCCCTTCTCAAGATCTGTGCCAGTGGCTCAATACAAGCCACATACAAAAGAGGAGATAAAGGACATCCTTGACGGACACCACTGTGGATATTCACAGATTTGGAAAGATGCCCGTTTACAAGGATTTTGCTGACTGTTCCCTTGTACAGCAGTCCCACCCAGGCTATAAATCTCTCTGGAAACCCCATTTTTTGCAGTACCTGAAAAAGGTACTGGTGCGAGACTCGGTCAAATGCTTTTTCAAAGTCTAAATTTAGCACCACTAGCCGAATATTTCTGTCTCTCGCATAACAGATGGAGTCTCTAATCAACACTAGGCTGTCTGTTATCTTCCTCCCTGGTACGGCACAGGCTTGATCCGGGTGGATCACGTCTTCTAAAACAGTCGACATTCGTTTGGCTAAAATTTTACTAAAAAGTTTGCAGTCAACATTTAAAAGAGAAATAGGTCGCCAATTCTTTAAGTCAGTCTTGTCTCCTTTTTTTCCCAGAAGCGTCACTATCCCTATTCTAAAGCTGTCAGGGAGTCTGTCGAGTGTGTCAAACTCTTTAAAAACTGTGAGTAAGTCGTGTGCTAAAATATCCCAAAACGTCACATAAAACTCTAGGGGTAGTCCGTCTAGTCCTGGGGATTTTCCCCGCTTAAAACCTCTAAGAGCTTCTTGCATTTCTAAAATAGTAAAATCTTGGGATAAAAGCGTGTGTTGTCCCTCCAACTTTTTCTCTATAAAAGACAACACTTCTTTTAAAATCTCACTGTTTGTTCCCTTAATACTGTATAAGTCCTCATAAAATGTTTCTATTTCATTTAAAATTTCCTTTGTCGTGTTTGACTCCCTCCCTCCTGTTTTTAAAGTTGTGATTGCCCCTCCCCGCGTTATGACCTTTTTAAAAAAGTACCTGGTACATTTTTCACCTTCCTCAATATCTCTTTCTTTACTTCTTAAAATAATTCCTTTGTTTTTTATTGTAGAACAGGTTGACATTTCTCTTTTTACTTCTTTTATTTCTTCACTAAAATCAAAACCATTATTAAAAAGATTAAAATACCTCTGTAATCGCTTCTGCAGCCCCATCATGCGGTTTTCTTCCTTTTTCTTTTTTTCCTTCCCTATCTTACTAAAAAACTCTTTTGTCCGTCCTTTAACCATCTCCCACCATTGTGCTCGTGTCTCATAGAAGTCTTGGAGAGTTTGCCATTGGCTAAACTGCTCCCTGTATTTTCTAACTACCTCCTCATCCTCTAACAGGGAGCAGTTTAGCTTCCACAAACCTCCACCTACCGTCACACCAACAGGAAGTGATAGAGTGCAGGACAGCATGGAGTGATCTGAAAAAAAGAGGGGGGTTAATCTAGCATCGGTTGGCGGGAAGTCACGTGTAAAAACATAGTCTATTCGAGAGGCTCTGGTACCATCACCATTAAACCAGGTGTAGCCCGCCTCTCTTTGATGCATTGTTCTAAAACAGTCAACTAATTTAAAATCTTTGACTAAACCTTGTAATAAAACCGATGTCTTGTCCACCCTAAAATCCTCTGTTGCCCTTTTCCTGTCTTTCTGAGTTAAAACACAATTAAAATCCCCTGCCACAACTAAGGGGACTCTGCCTAGCATGTGGGGCTGCAAGTCTTCTAAAAGTTCATACCTCTCGTTTTTTTCTGTAAAACCATATACATTAAGAACATTAAAATCTCTACCTAAAAAAGTCAGTTTTGCAAGAGTTGCCCGCCCGTCTCTCACCACTGTGCTACCCTTCACCAAGATATGGGGGTTATTAATTAAAATTGCAACACCATCGTTCTTGTTAGAATTTGACCCACTCCAAATGGAAGGGCCTTGAGTCCACAACTCCTCCCACCTCCTGTAACTTGTTAAAAAAGGTAAAGCACATTCTTGTAATAAAACGACATCTGACTTAAAAGACTTTAAAAAGGATAAAATGCTCTGTGCTCGTAAGATGGACTTCACACTTCTCACATTGATAGTGGAGAAAGTGAGTGCCATGAGCAGAATTAAAAGGTATGAACTTATCTTTTGTCTTGAGATTAAAAGGGAAACAGAATTACAGAGGCAGACATTAAAAACGGATTAAAATCATGTGTTGAACTGTGTCACTAGCTCCTATCTTAACCCAGGGGGCCCGGGATCAGGAGGGCAAGTGCCTGATTCCTCAAGAGCCACAGAGGGAAACTCTTGTGACTCTTTCGGTGTCGATGTTCTTAGCTTTATGTGCAAAAAGGACACTTCATTGGGGGATTCTGAGGGCCACATACGATCCAGATCTTCCGAGGGGGAACTATCTGGATGATGCGTTACCCTCAGCTTTTTCTCCTTTTCAAATAATGGAGATCCCGCAGGCCTTTTCTGCACCTGAGCATTTGGGAGTGTACAATCAGTCTCACTCCCACTTGAAACAGTTTGGAGGGAGGAATCGGTCTCCTCCTCACTCTCTGTTTCTTGGACTTTTCTGTCAGGGGAGGAGGGGACTTCCTCTCCCACCATGTCTGACTTTGCCTCTTTGGCCGCCCCACTTCCTCCTTCCTGTCCAGTCCCTGAGGTTGGCTGGAAATTCAAATTTCCCGCCAAAACCTCAGGCCCCGCCTCCTTGTCTCTTTGTTCCTCCATTTCCTCTTTTTGTGGGGCGGCCATCTTGTTTCCTTTCAACTTGTTGGCAAAACTCTTAGGGCAGTCTCTGTAGAGATGGTTTGTTTCTCCACAAAGATTGCACCGTCTGCCATTGGTACAATCATCAAAACTGTGACCAATTTCTCTACACTTCCCACATACTAACTCTTGGCATGCTTCAGCGAGATGCCCAACTCTGCCACACTTCCTGCACAGTTTAGGCATTCCTTGATAATGTATGTAGCCTCTGTTCTCTCCAAGCACAATCATGGAAGGCAGATGTTTCAGGCCCTGGTAGCCCCCAGCGTCTTCCCATTGTTTAATGGGAATTCGCCAGGAGCATGTCCAGATGCCATCTTCATCTAACACTTTGACAGGCTGGCCTCGAACAGTGCAAAATCTACCCAACCAGACACAAATATCATCTCCAGTCACTGTTTCATTAAACATCCTGACAATCACAGTTTTAAGTGTGTTATCCGATAGTTTCTCCACAGTGAACATGGAGAACTGGGCTTTAACTGAATCAAACCTTTGCCAAAAGTCATTAAGAAGGGCAGCAGTTTTAAAACTTACATCAAATCCTTTGTTCTGAGGCAGAGTCATCAAACAATTTAAATCATCACATTTAAAAGCTAAGGTCTTTTGGATCAGCTTCCTGGAAAAGTCCATGCGGGACATTCCCAGGAGCTTCCCCTCAACCTCCCTAAATAAAAGCGAACGCTGTGGTGCCTCCGCACGCCGGCACGGGCAGCCGACATGATGGAGACACCAACAGCCTAAAAACCTTAAAACAACAATAAATACAACAATAAATAACCAAATAAATAACTAAAAGACCTTACCTTAAAACTTGTTGGAGCTTGAAGCAGCAGATTTCAATATACCTCTCAAAAGTTGTGCGACTCGGGATATAAAAGATCTCGAGCCAAGTAACCTCCAAGAGGCGATCGCAGTCTCAACCGTCCAACCAGACACTTGATCTTAGCCAAAAGGCCGAGAAGCGATGCCGTTGCCAAGCAGTGGGGGCAGACCCGGCAAAGGCGACGCCCATCTGGGCCGCGGTGGGTTTCGTACTTTGCCTCTAGGACCACTGCTGTCGATCAGATCGTTTGTTAAATAGTGGAGATGATTTGAAACAACCTGCTTTCGCGAACTGGTCCTAGGTTTTTCCATCGACCTCCACAAAAGCACCGCAGTACAATTCTCTGGACTCCCTAGGTCGTTCTTGATCAGGAGGGGGGGAAAAAAAAAGCTCAACTTTAACATTTGGATAGTGTGACGAGTCCCTCGTTCTTCCTGCTACGGCCGGCCAGTGGGTGTGGCTGGGAGACTCATCAAGTGAACCATGTACACCCGTGCTTCCCTCTATAAAGCTTGGGCTTTGTTTGGCGTGGTGTGTTGCTTGCTCCTGGGTGCTTTGGTTTTGATTTTGGTCTTTGTTTATTTTGAGTTCCTTATTCATTTAAATGTGGTTCTGTCTGATGTTTGGTTATTGATGTGTCTGACAGAAATTGTGTTTGGTTTTGTTGATTTCTTGTTTCATATATTTTCTTATTTATGCTGATAAATCTCTTTTCGTTGCAACCTACCAAGCTGCCTATGTCCTCCGTTTCATTTGTCACGGCTTTGAGCCGGTCGTGACAATAGCGACCACGGGGTCATTTAGAAAACGGCCGTGGTCGAGTGCCCCCAAAAGCCTGTCGTCCCTGAAGGAAAACTCAGAACTTTGCGAAACCAGGCGAGCGCACGCAACACCCGATTCCATAAAAGGGGCGTGCAAACACACACGGAGCCACAGACAACGCTACGACTGTTAGAAACCACAGGTTCTCTCGGCACCACCTAATCTTCTTTCAACCAGTATGTCCAGGGGAGAGCGCGAACGCAGTCCCCCACTACCATAAATTATGCAGTCGAGATTCCCACATTTGGGGAATTCGCAGGGGTCAGCACAACCAGAGTGCAATGGCCGAGCCTCGCCCTGGGTGAACCACCTTCCTGATCATGGTGTCTCCCCTGCCAGGTAAGTATGAGTCCCCAGGCCTCCAGTCAGAGGCTACCCTATCCCTCTTTGCCGTCCTCATCAACGGTGACCCCCTCCCCCACCCCAAGCAAAGGAAGGGCGTGTCCCTTCCATTACTTGACTGCGATTTCCGTGACCATGCCTTCAAGCCGGCAAACTGCCAAGCACCTACAGGTGCTGGTCGTATGATTAGAATGTCATCAAAAAGTTGATTTCTTTCACTAATTCCTTTCAAAAAGTCAAACTTGTATATTATGTACATTGCACACAGACTGATATATTTCAAATGTTTATTTCTTTTAATTTTGATGATTATAACTGACAACTAAGGAAAATCCCAAATCCGGTATCTCAGCAAATTTAGAATATTACTTAAGACCAATACAAAGAAAGGATTTTTAGAAATCTTGGCCAACTGAAAACTATAAACATGAAAAGTATGAGCGTGTGCAGCACTCAATACTTAGTTGGGGCTCCTTTTGCCTGAATTACTGCAGCAATGCGGCGTGGCATGGAGTCGATCGGTCTGTGGCACTGCTCAGGTGTTATGAGAGCCCAGGTTGCTCTGATAGTGGCCTTCAGCTCTTCTTAATTGTTGGGTCTGGCATATGGCATCTTCCTCTTCACAATACCCCGTAGATTTTCTATGGGGTTAAGGTCAGGCGAGTTTGCTGGCCAATTAAGAACAGGGATACCATGGTCCTTAAACCGGGTACTGGTAGCTTTGGCACTGTGTGCAGGTGCCAAGTCCTGTTGGGAAATGAAATCTGCATCTCCATAAAGTTGGTCAGCAGCAGGAAGCATGAAGTGCTCTAAAACTTCCTGGTATACGGCTGCGTTGACCTTGGACCTCAGAAAACACAGTGGGCCAACACCAGCAGATGACATGGCACCCCAAACCATCACTGACTGTGGAAACTTTAGGCTGGCCCTCAAGCGACGTGGATTGTGTGCCTCTCCTCTCTTCCTCCAGACTCTGGGACCCCGATTTCCAAAGGAAATGCCAAATTGACTTTCATCAGAGAACGTAACTTTGGACCACTCAGCAGCAGTCCAGTCCTTTTTGTCGAGGCGCCTCTGACGCTGTCTGTTGTTCAAGAGTGGCTTGACACAAGGAACGAGACAGCTGAAAACCATGTCTTGCATACGTCTGTGCGTAGGGGTTCTTGAAGCACTGACTCCAGCTGCAGTCCACTCTTTGTGAATCTCCCCCACATTTTTGAATGGGTTCTGTTTCACAGTCCTCTCCAGGGTGCGGTTATCCCTATTGCTAGTACACTTTTTTTTCTACCACATCTTTTCCTTCCCTTCGCCTCTCTATTAATGTGCTTGGACACAGAGCTCTGCGAACAGCCAGCCTCTTTTGCAATGACCTTTTGTGTCTTGGCCTCCTTGTGCAAGGTGTCAGTGGTCGTCTTTTGGACAACTGTCAAGTCAGCAGTCTTCCCCATGACTGTGTAGCCTACAGAACTAGACTGAGAGACCATTTAAAGGCCTTTGCAGGTGTTTTGAGTTAATTAGCTGATAAGAGTGTGTGGCACCAGGTGTCTTCAATATTGAACCTTTTCACAATATTCTAATTTTCTGAGATAGTGACTTTGGGATTTTCCATAGTTGTCAGCTATACTCATCAAAATGAAAAGAAATAAACATGTGAAACCTCTCAGTCTGTGTGTAATGAATGAATATGATATATACAAGTTTCACTTTTTGAAAGGAATTAGTGAAATAAATCAACTTTTTGATGACATTCTAATTATATGACCAGCACCTGTACACGAGCTGCGGTCCTTTAGACCAGTGGTTCCCATCAGTCAGGCGTGTTTGATTAGATGTCTCCCTGATCAAACACACCCGATCCAACTCATCAGCTCGTTGGTAAAGACTCCAAGACCTCAGACGGGCGCATCAGACAAGAGTGACATTCAAGACGTGCAGTGCTGGTTTGGGAACCGCTGCTTTGGAACAACGGCGACCGTTTCATAAGGGTGCGAGACGGTGCCACCCTGCCAGCCACCCCACCGCAGGTACATAGAGACTCCTTGTGAAGCTCCAGCGACATTCCCTCTGCTATTAACCACAACGATTTGCAGTCCCCCAAAAGGGGAAGCACACCGTTCCTGGAGACACTGCAATACCAGGTCGATGCGTGGAGTGGACGGAGCAAGCCCCGGTTCCGGCTCCATGAGCCAAAAATCCATTTAATATGTAGTCCCCAGATAGGGGACGTATCAGATATTAAACTGATAAGAACAGATACTACACTTGATCTTAGCCAAAAGGCCGAGAAGCGATGCCGTTGCCAAGCAGTGGGGGCAGACCCGGCAAAGGCGACGCCCATCTGGGCCGCGGTGGGTTTCGTACTTTGCCTCTAGGACCACTGCTGTCGATCAGATCGTTTGTTAAATAGTGGAGATGATTTGAAACAACCTGCTTTCGCGAACTGGTCCTAGGTTTTTCCATCGACCTCCACAAAAGCACCGCAGTACAATTCTCTGGACTCCCTAGGTCGTTCTTGATCAGGAGGGGGAAAAAAAAAAAGCTCAACTTTAACATTTGGATAGTGTGACGAGTCCCTCGTTCTTCCTGCTACGGCCGGCCAGTGGGTGTGGCTGGGAGACTCATCAAGTGAACCATGTACACCCGTGCTTCCCTCTATAAAGCTTGGGCTTTGTTTGGCGTGGTGTGTTGCTTGCTCCTGGGTGCTTTGGTTTTGATTTTGGTCTTTGTTTATTTTGAGTTCCTTATTCATTTAAATGTGGTTCTGTCTGATGTTTGGTTATTGATGTGTCTGACAGAAATTGTGTTTGGTTTTGTTGATTTCTTGTTTCATATATTTTCTTATTTATGCTGATAAATCTCTTTTCGTTGCAACCTACCAAGCTGCCTATGTCCTCCGTTTCATTTGTCACGGCTTTGAGCCGGTCGTGACAATAGCGACCACGGGGTCATTTAGAAAACGGCCGTGGTCGAGTGCCCCCAAAAGCCTGTCGTCCCTGAAGGAAAACTCAGAACTTTGCGAAACCAGGCGAGCGCACGCAACACCCGATTCCATAAAAGGGGCGTGCAAACACACACGGAGCCACAGACAACGCTACGACTGTTAGAAACCACAGGTTCTCTCGGCACCACCTAATCTTCTTTCAACCAGTATGTCCAGGGGAGAGCGCGAACGCAGTCCCCCACTACCATAAATTATGCAGTCGAGATTCCCACATATGGGGAATTCGCAGGGGTCAGCACAACCAGAGTGCAATGGCCGAGCCTCGCCCTGGGTGAACCACCTTCCTGATCATGGTGTCTCCCGTGCCAGGTAAGTATGAGTCCCCAGGCCTCCAGTCAGAGGCTACCCTATCCCTCTTTGCCGTCCTCATCAACGGTGACCCCCCTCCCCCACCCCAAGCAAAGGAAGGGCGTGTCCCTTCCATTACTTGACTGCGATTTCCGTGACCATGCCTTCAAGCCGGCAAACTGCCAAGCACCTACAGGTGCTGGTCGTATGATTAGAATGTCATCAAAAAGTTGATTTCTTTCACTAATTCCTTTCAAAAAGTCAAACTTGTATATTATGTACATTGCACACAGACTGATATATTTCAAATGTTTATTTCTTTTAATTTTGATGATTATAACTGACAACTAAGGAAAATCCCAAATCCGGTATCTCAGCAAATTTAGAATATTACTTAAGACCAATACAAAGAAAGGATTTTTAGAAATCTTGGCCAACTGAAAACTATAAACATGAAAAGTATGAGCGTGTGCAGCACTCAATACTTAGTTGGGGCTCCTTTTGCCTGAATTACTGCAGCAATGCGGCGTGGCATGGAGTCGATCGGTCTGTGGCACTGCTCAGGTGTTATGAGAGCCCAGGTTGCTCTGATAGTGGCCTTCAGCTCTTCTTAATTGTTGGGTCTGGCATATGGCATCTTCCTCTTCACAATACCCCGTAGATTTTCTATGGGGTTAAGGTCAGGCGAGTTTGCTGGCCAATTAAGAACAGGGATACCATGGTCCTTAAACCGGGTACTGGTAGCTTTGGCACTGTGTGCAGGTGCCAAGTCCTGTTGGGAAATGAAATCTGCATCTCCATAAAGTTGGTCAGCAGCAGGAAGCATGAAGTGCTCTAAAACTTCCTGGTATACGGCTGCGTTGACCTTGGACCTCAGAAAACACAGTGGGCCAACACCAGCAGATGACATGGCACCCCAAACCATCACTGACTGTGGAAACTTTAGGCTGGCCCTCAAGCGACGTGGATTGTGTGCCTCTCCTCTCTTCCTCCAGACTCTGGGACCCCGATTTCCAAAGGAAATGCCAAATTGACTTTCATCAGAGAACGTAACTTTGGACCACTCAGCAGCAGTCCAGTCCTTTTTGTCGAGGCGCCTCTGACGCTGTCTGTTGTTCAAGAGTGGCTTGACACAAGGAACGAGACAGCTGAAAACCATGTCTTGCATACGTCTGTGCGTAGGGGTTCTTGAAGCACTGACTCCAGCTGCAGTCCACTCTTTGTGAATCTCCCCCACATTTTTGAATGGGTTCTGTTTCACAGTCCTCTCCAGGGTGCGGTTATCCCTATTGCTAGTACACTTTTTTTTCTACCACATCTTTTCCTTCCCTTCGCCTCTCTATTAATGTGCTTGGACACAGAGCTCTGCGAACAGCCAGCCTCTTTTGCAATGACCTTTTGTGTCTTGGCCTCCTTGTGCAAGGTGTCAGTGGTCGTCTTTTGGACAACTGTCAAATCAGCAGTCTTCCCCATGACTGTGTAGCCTACAGAACTAGACTGAGAGACCATTTAAAGGCCTTTGCAGGTGTTTTGAGTTAATTAGCTGATAAGAGTGTGTGGCACCAGGTGTCTTCAATATTGAACCTTTTCACAATATTCTAATTTTCTGAGATAGTGACTTTGGGATTTTCCATAGTTGTCAGCTATACTCATCAAAATGAAAAGAAATAAACATGTGAAACCTCTCAGTCTGTGTGTAATGAATGAATATGATATATACAAGTTTCACTTTTTGAAAGGAATTAGTGAAATAAATCAACTTTTTGATGACATTCTAATTATATGACCAGCACCTGTACACGAGCTGCGGTCCTTTAGACCAGTGGTTCCCATCAGTCAGGCGTGTTTGATTAGATGTCTCCCTGATCAAACACACCCGATCCAACTCATCAGCTCGTTGGTAAAGACTCCAAGACCTCAGACGGGCGCATCAGACAAGAGTGACATTCAAGACGTGCAGTGCTGGTTTGGGAACCGCTGCTTTGGAACAACGGCGACCGTTTCATAAGGGTGCGAGACGGTGCCACCCTGCCAGCCACCCCACCGCAGGTACATAGAGACTCCTTGTGAAGCTCCAGCGACATTCCCTCTGCTATTAACCACAACGATTTGCAGTCCCCCAAAAGGGGAAGCACACCGTTCCTGGAGACACTGCAATACCAGGTCGATGCGTGGAGTGGACGGAGCAAGCCCCGGTTCCGGCTCCATGAGCCAAAAATCCATTTAATATGTAGTCCCCAGATAGGGGACGTATCAGATATTAAACTGATAAGAACAGATACTACACTTGATCTTAGCCAAAAGGCCGAGAAGCGATGCCGTTGCCAAGCAGTGGGGGCAGACCCGGCAAAGGCGACGCCCATCTGGGCCGCGGTGGGTTTCGTACTTTGCCTCTAGGACCACTGCTGTCGATCAGATCGTTTGTTAAATAGTGGAGATGATTTGAAACAACCTGCTTTCGCGAACTGGTCCTAGGTTTTTCCATCGACCTCCACAAAAGCACCGCAGTACAATTCTCTGGACTCCCTAGGTCGTTCTTGATCAGGAGGGGGGGAAAAAAAAAAAGCTCAACTTTAACATTTGGATAGTGTGACGAGTCCCTCGTTCTTCCTGCTACGGCCGGCCAGTGGGTGTGGCTGGGAGACTCATCAAGTGAACCATGTACACCCGTGCTTCCCTCTATAAAGCTTGGGCTTTGTTTGGCGTGGTGTGTTGCTTGCTCCTGGGTGCTTTGGTTTTGATTTTGGTCTTTGTTTATTTTGAGTTCCTTATTCATTTAAATGTGGTTCTGTCTGATGTTTGGTTATTGATGTGTCTGACAGAAATTGTGTTTGGTTTTGTTGATTTCTTGTTTCATATATTTTCTTATTTATGCTGATAAATCTCTTTTCGTTGCAACCTACCAAGCTGCCTATGTCCTCCGTTTCATTTGTCACGGCTTTGAGCCGGTCGTGACAATAGCGACCACGGGGTCATTTAGAAAACGGCCGTGGTCGAGTGCCCCCAAAAGCCTGTCGTCCCTGAAGGAAAACTCAGAACTTTGCGAAACCAGGCGAGCGCACGCAACACCCGATTCCATAAAAGGGGCGTGCAAACACACACGGAGCCACAGACAACGCTACGACTGTTAGAAACCACAGGTTCTCTCGGCACCACCTAATCTTCTTTCAACCAGTATGTCCAGGGGAGAGCGCGAACGCAGTCCCCCACTACCATAAATTATGCAGTCGAGATTCCCACATTTGGGGAATTCACAGGGGTCAGCACAACCAGAGTGCAATGGCCGAGCCTCGCCCTGGGTGAACCACCTTCCTGATCATGGTGTCTCCCCTGCCAGGTAAGTATGAGTCCCCAGGCCTCCAGTCAGAGGCTACCCTATCCCTCTTTGCCGTCCTCATCAACGGTGACCCCCCTCCCCCACCCCAAGCAAAGGAAGGGCGTGTCCCTTCCATTACTTGACTGCGATTTCCGTGACCATGCCTTCAAGCCGGCAAACTGCCAAGCACCTACAGGTGCTGGTCGTATGATTAGAATGTCATCAAAAAGTTGATTTCTTTCACTAATTCCTTTCAAAAAGTCAAACTTGTATATTATGTACATTGCACACAGACTGATATATTTCAAATGTTTATTTCTTTTAATTTTGATGATTATAACTGACAACTAAGGAAAATCCCAAATCCGGTATCTCAGCAAATTTAGAATATTACTTAAGACCAATACAAAGAAAGGATTTTTAGAAATCTTGGCCAACTGAAAACTATAAACATGAAAAGTATGAGCGTGTGCAGCACTCAATACTTAGTTGGGGCTCCTTTTGCCTGAATTACTGCAGCAATGCGGCGTGGCATGGAGTCGATCGGTCTGTGGCACTGCTCAGGTGTTATGAGAGCCCAGGTTGCTCTGATAGTGGCCTTCAGCTCTTCTTAATTGTTGGGTCTGGCATATGGCATCTTCCTCTTCACAATACCCCGTAGATTTTCTATGGGGTTAAGGTCAGGCGAGTTTGCTGGCCAATTAAGAACAGGGATACCATGGTCCTTAAACCGGGTACTGGTAGCTTTGGCACTGTGTGCAGGTGCCAAGTCCTGTTGGGAAATGAAATCTGCATCTCCATAAAGTTGGTCAGCAGCAGGAAGCATGAAGTGCTCTAAAACTTCCTGGTATACGGCTGCGTTGACCTTGGACCTCAGAAAACACAGTGGGCCAACACCAGCAGATGACATGGCACCCCAAACCATCACTGACTGTGGAAACTTTAGGCTGGCCCTCAAGCGACGTGGATTGTGTGCCTCTCCTCTCTTCCTCCAGACTCTGGGACCCCGATTTCCAAAGGAAATGCCAAATTGACTTTCATCAGAGAACGTAACTTTGGACCACTCAGCAGCAGTCCAGTCCTTTTTGTCGAGGCGCCTCTGACGCTGTCTGTTGTTCAAGAGTGGCTTGACACAAGGAACGAGACAGCTGAAAACCATGTCTTGCATACGTCTGTGCGTAGGGGTTCTTGAAGCACTGACTCCAGCTGCAGTCCACTCTTTGTGAATCTCCCCCACATTTTTGAATGGGTTCTGTTTCACAGTCCTCTCCAGGGTGCGGTTATCCCTATTGCTAGTACACTTTTTTTCTACCACATCTTTTCCTTCCCTTCGCCTCTCTATTAATGTGCTTGGACACAGAGCTCTGCGAACAGCCAGCCTCTTTTGCAATGACCTTTTGTGTCTTGGCCTCCTTGTGCAAGGTGTCAGTGGTCGTCTTTTGGACAACTGTCAAGTCAGCAGTCTTCCCCATGACTGTGTAGCCTACAGAACTAGACTGAGAGACCATTTAAAGGCCTTTGCAGGTGTTTTGAGTTAATTAGCTGATAAGAGTGTGTGGCACCAGGTGTCTTCAATATTGAACCTTTTCACAATATTCTAATTTTCTGAGATAGTGACTTTGGGATTTTCCATAGTTGTCAGCTATACTCATCAAAATGAAAAGAAATAAACATGTGAAACCTCTCAGTCTGTGTGTAATGAATGAATATGATATATACAAGTTTCACTTTTTGAAAGGAATTAGTGAAATAAATCAACTTTTTGATGACATTCTAATTATATGACCAGCACCTGTACACGAGCTGCGGTCCTTTAGACCAGTGGTTCCCATCAGTCAGGCGTGTTTGATTAGATGTCTCCCTGATCAAACACACCCGATCCAACTCATCAGCTCGTTGGTAAAGACTCCAAGACCTCAGACGGGCGCATCAGACAAGAGTGACATTCAAGACGTGCAGTGCTGGTTTGGGAACCGCTGCTTTGGAACAACGGCGACCGTTTCATAAGGGTGCGAGACGGTGCCACCCTGCCAGCCACCCCACCGCAGGTACATAGAGACTCCTTGTGAAGCTCCAGCGACATTCCCTCTGCTATTAACCACAACGATTTGCAGTCCCCCAAAAGGGGAAGCACACCGTTCCTGGAGACACTGCAATACCAGGTCGATGCGTGGAGTGGACGGAGCAAGCCCCGGTTCCGGCTCCATGAGCCAAAAATCCATTTAATATGTAGTCCCCAGATAGGGGACGTATCAGATATTAAACTGATAAGAACAGATTTTTTTTTTTTTTTTCGAAAAGTTTTATTGTCACATTTTCATTCATTTTTTCATGCCACACATTTTAAAACATACTCAGTTCCACAAATTAAAACGGAGGTGACACAATTCTGGTTAAAATCAGTTATTGTTGTGTGTCGTGTAAAGGTCCATGTATGTAAATCAGTGTGGTGTTAAAAGCAGGGCAGATGACTGAAAATAAAAATAAAAATAAAATAAATGAATAAATAGTCGAGATAAGAGACAATAAAACATTTCAACTAAAACATCATCTGTTGTACAGGATCGAGGGTGAGTCCTTATCAAGAATTTCCATTCACTCCAGGTCTCCAGAACAGGCCCAAGACTCCCCGCTTCCGGGGCCCAGCGGAAATCCCCTCTCCTCCGGCCCGCTGGCCCGCTGTTCCCGTAGCCGGTGTGGTGAGGGTGCATCTACGGGCGGCCAAGGTCGGTGGCGGCCGGGACCTTCTCGTGCGACCCCGGCCCCCCCATCCGAATAACGACGTGCGGCCCACCCTGCAGCATAGATCTTATCCTCTGCTCGCACGCGTGGAGGGGGGCCGTCACGCGTTTCCCCACCAGCAGGTTTCTGGTTGCCCAGATGGCATCCTTGATCACGTTTAGGGTGAGCCAGAGCGAGGTAAAATCTTGCGGTGTCAAGTCCTTCAAGCCCTGACCCACCCCCAGGATGGCGAGCTTGTAATCCACCTGGGCCCCACCCGCTGGCAGGCACGGGAAAAACAGGGGGCCGGTCTTGGCCCACAGGTCCCGCGCAGCGCCGCACTCCCAGAGCAGATGATGGACGGTCTCCGGGGAACCACATCCGGACCGTGGGCAGGTAGAGTTTTTGGCCATGCCTCTGGAGTGCATAACCGCCCTGACCGGGAGGATCTCGTGGGCCACCATCCACGCCAAGTCTTTGTGCCTGTTCTGGAGAGCTGGGTGGGCAACGTTCCGCCAAACTTGTCTGGCCTCACTTAACGTGAGGCCTGGGATTGGACTCACCGTTTCTCGATCCTGCACAAGAGAGATCAAAGACTTGTGATTAGTTAAAATGGTGGCATCCTTTCCTTCCAATGAGTGTTTCTTTAAAAAGGTCTTAATAAAACTGTACTCTTTTGGCATATTAAAAGACACTGGACTTTTAAGATCAATTGGTAAAACTCTCAACGCTCTTAGGTAAGACCCCATCCAGAAACGAGCCATAGCCGCTGTCTTGTTCTCTCTGGATGAGGTCAATGCATATTGGACATGGAGGGCGGCAAAGCGGCTTCCTAAAAACAAGTGGGGGTCTGGGAGGCCTTTCCCGCCATTCTCTTTTCTTTTTTTAACGACCTCCCTCTTCAGTCGTTCCCACTTGGACCCCCACAGGAAATAAAATACCGCCCTCTCCAGGTTGGCCAGGAATCTTCTTGGGGGACTAAAAACAGAACAGACAAGTAAAATTAGGGGTAAAATCACTGCTTTAAAAATTAAAATCTTTCCTTCAATCGTCATTTGTCTTAGTCCCCAAAACCCCAGTCTTTGCCTAACTTTCCCTAAGATGTCAGTCCAGTTCCCCCGTCCTCCACCCTCTTTGTCAAACTTTACACCTAAAACTGTCAGGTCATTGTCTTTAAAATCCAAATCCAGTCCACCTGTGTCCACGTTTCCCCACGGCCCGAAGAGCTGGGCCTCGGACTTACTCCTATTGAGCTTGGCGCCCGAGGCCCGACCGTACCAGTCAGTCAAGTCCAATGCTCTTCGTACCGATAAAAGGTCAGTCGCTAAAAGGGTTACGTCGTCCATATATAAAACACAGGTCGCTGTCAGTCCACCAGTCCCTGGGATGTCCAGTCCTTTAATCCATTTATCCCTTCTCAAGATTTGTGCCAGTGGCTCAATGCAGGCCACATACAGTAGGGGAGATAAAGGACACCCCTGACGGACGCCGCTGTGAATGTTTACAGCTTTGGATAGATGCCCATTAACTGCAAATTTACTGACTAGGCTGTTGTAAAGCAGTCCCACCCAAGCTATAAACCTCCCTGGGAACCCCATTTTTTCCAGTACCTTAAAAAGGAACTGGTGCGAGATGCGGTCAAAAGCTTTTTCAAAATCTAAATTTAGGACTACTAGCCGAATATTTCTGTCTCTCGCGTAACAGATGGCGTCTCTAATCAGCACCAGGCTGTCTGTGATCTTCCTACCGGGCACAGCGCATGCTTGATCCAGGTGGATTACGTCCTCTAGAACAGTCGACATGCGTGTGGCTAAAATCTTACTAAAAAGTTTACAGTCAAAATTTAAAAGCGTGATTGGTCGCCAGTTCTTCAAGTCAGTCCTGTCTCCTTTTTTGTATAATAATGAAACTATCCCTACTCTAAAGCTGTCCGGAAGTCTGTCGAGAGTCTCAAATTCTTTAAAAACTGTCAGTAGGTCATGTGCTAAAATGTCCCAGAAAGTCAAGTAAAACTCCAAGGGAAGTCCATCCATTCCTGGGGACTTCCCTTTTTAAAACCTTTGAGGGATTCTTTTAATTCTAAAAGAGTAAAATCCTGGGCTAAAAGCACGTTTGGACTCTTTATCTTTTTATCTAAAAAATCTAAAACTTCCTTTAAGATGCCGTCGTGTGCTTCTTTTGGACTATATAAATTACTATAAAAATGTTCTATTTCACCTAAAATTTCCTCCATGTTTTTTGCCTCCCTCCCTCCAAAAGTTTTTAAAATGGTTATTGACCCTCCCCGTGAAATAGTCTTTTTAAAAAAATATCGTGTACACTTTTCTCCTTCTTCTATCTCTTTTTCTTTGCATCTTAAAATGACTCCCTTACTTTGAGCTTCGGATAAAACTGACATTTCTTTCTTTACTTCCTTTATTTCCTCTTTAAAATCCAATCCATTATTTAAAAGGTTAAAATATCTCTGCAGTCTTTTTTGCAGCCCCATCATGCATCTTTTTTCTTTGTTCTTTTTCTCTTTACCTATTTTTCTAAAAAAATGTCCTGTCTTTTGTTTCACCATCTCCCACCACTGTGCCCGTGAGTCGTAAAAGTCCTGGAGAGTCTGCCATTGGCACTTCTTCATCCTCTAATAGGGAGCAGTTCAGCTTCCACAGCCCTCCCCCTACTGTCACACCCGTGGGTAGTGAAAGGGTGCAGGAGAGCATCATGTGATCAGTGAAGAAAAGGGGGGTCAATGTTGCATCGGTTGGCGGGCAGTCTCTTGTAAAAATATAGTCAATTCGAGAGGCTCTGGCGCCATCACCACTGAACCAGGTGAAGCCCTCCTCTCTCTGATGCATTGTTTTAAAACAGTCGACTAACTTAAAATCTTTGACTAATTTCTTTAATAAAACTGATGTCTTGTCAACCTTAAAATCATCTCCTACCCTTTTTCTATCTTTTTTTGTTAAAACACAATTAAAATCCCCTGCAACCACTAGGGGAGCCCTACCTAACATGTGGGGCTGCAAATCTTCTAAAAGCTCGTATCTCTCATTTTTTCCTGTAAAACCATACATATTTAAAACATTAAAATCCTTACCTAAAAAAGTCAGATTAACTAAAATTGCCCGCCCATCCCTCACCACAGTGCTGCCCTTCACCAAGATATTGGGATTATTAATTAAAAAGGCAACACCGTCATTTTTGTTAAAATTGGAGCCACTCCAGATGGAGGGTCCTGGGGTCCAAAGTTCTTGCCATCTCCTGTAGTTTGTTAAAAAAGGCAGAGCACACTCTTGCAATAAATAAATATCTGACTTAAAATTTTTTAAACTTGATAAAACACTCTGTGCTCGAAGAGTAGACCTCACACTTCTCACATTGATTGTAGAGATAGTGAGGGCCATGAGCAGTATGGTTAAAAATACAAACATTTAAGAAGAAAAACAAAAAGACTGCAGAACATTACATTAAAATCATGTTATTTCATGTGGCATTTGCCTCTCCTTTTCCCCAGAAAAAAAGGGATCAGGAGGGCAAATGCTCGCCACTTCAGAGTCCACAGAGAGAACCTCTTGTGGCTCTTTGGGTGACGATGTTCTCAGCTTGATGTGCAGGAAAGAGACTTCATTGGGAGACTCTGCGGGCCACATACGGTCTAGATCTTCCGAAGCGGAACTATCTAGCCGATGCGCCGCCCGCAGCCTTTTCTCCTCTGTATGTGACAGAGGAGATCTCGCAGTCCTTTTCTGCACTTGAGCATTTGGGAGTGAACAGTCAGCTTCACTCCCACTTGATGGCATACTTATCTCAGAAACGGTGTTGAGGGAGGAAACCGTTTCCTCCTCTTCATCTTTTGTATCATTTCCTTTCTCTTGTCTGGGAGTGGTTCCCTCCCCCTGTTTCGTTTCAATCTGTGACTCTGCCCCTTTAGCCGCCCCACTTCCTCTTTCCTGCCCAATCCCTGAGGTTGGCAGAGAATTTGAATTTCCCGCCAAAACCTCAGGGACCGCCTCCTCCTCCCTTTGTTCTTCTGTTTGCTCTGATTGTGGGGCGGCCATTTTGTTGCCTTTAAGTTTGTTGGCAAAGCTTTTTGGGCAATCTCTGTAGAGATGGTTTGATTCTCCACACAGGTTGCACCGCCTGCCATTGGTACACTCTTCAAAATTGTGACCAATTTCTCTGCATTTCCCACATACAATTTCTTGGCATGCTTCAGCCAAATGCCCAAACTTTCCACATTTTCTGCATAATTTGGGCATGCCCTGGTAATGAATGTAGCCTCTGTTCTCACCCAGCACAATCATAGAAGGCAGATGCTTCAGGCCCTGGTAGCTCCCGGCATCTTCCCATTGTTTAATGGGAATTCGCCAGGAGCATGTCCAGATGCCATCCTCATCTAAAACCTTGACTGGCTGGCCTCGAACCGTGCAAAATCTACCCAGCCAGACACAAATGTCCTCCCCAGTCACTGTCTCATTAAACATTCTAACAATCACAGTTTTAAGTGTATTATCAGATAGCTTTTCAACAGTAAACATGGAGAACTGGGATTTTACTGATTCAAATCTGTGCCAAAAATCATTCAGGTGGGAAACAGCTCTAAAGCTAACATCATAGCCTTTGTTCAGGGGCAGAGTCACAATACAATTCAGTTCTTCAGGTTTAAAATGTAAAGTCTTCTGGAGAAGCTTTCTGGAGAAGTCGAGACGTGACATCCCCAAGAGCCTTCCATCAACTTCTCTGAATAAAAACGCACGCTGTGGTGCCTCCGCAAGCCGGCACGGGCAGCCGACATGGTGGAGGCACCAACAGCCTAAAACAAACTTTACAAATCAAAAAACCAGTAAATAAATTACCAAATAAATAAATAAATAAATAAATAAAACCTTACCTTAAAACAGCTTGTTCGCAAAAACAGTAGCAGCAATTTCAAATATACCTCTTGAAAGTTGGGGGCTCGCGATACAGCAAGACCTCGAGCCAGGAAACCCTCAAAAGGCGATCGCAGCTCAACCTGACGACAAGATACTTGATCTTAGCCAAAAGGCCGAGAAGCGATGCCGTTGCCAAGCAGTGGGGGCAGACCCGGCAAAGGCGACGCCCATCTGGGCCGCGGTGGGTTTCGTACTTTGCCTCTAGGACCACTGCTGTCGATCAGATCGTTTGTTAAATAGTGGAGATGATTTGAAACAACCTGCTTTCGCGAACTGGTCCTAGGTTTTTCCATCGACCTCCACAAAAGCACCGCAGTACAATTCTCTGGACTCCCTAGGTCGTTCTTGATCAGGAGGGGGGAAAAAAAAAGCTCAACTTTAACATTTGGATAGTGTGACGAGTCCCTCGTTCTTCCTGCTACGGCCGGCCAGTGGGTGTGGCTGGGAGACTCATCAAGTGAACCATGTACACCCGTGCTTCCCTCTATAAAGCTTGGGCTTTGTTTGGCGTGGTGTGTTGCTTGCTCCTGGGTGCTTTGGTTTTGATTTTGGTCTTTGTTTATTTTGAGTTCCTTATTCATTTAAATGTGGTTCTGTCTGATGTTTGGTTATTGATGTGTCTGACAGAAATTGTGTTTGGTTTTGTTGATTTCTTGTTTCATATATTTTCTTATTTATGCTGATAAATCTCTTTTCGTTGCAACCTACCAAGCTGCCTATGTCCTCCGTTTCATTTGTCACGGCTTTGAGCCGGTCGTGACAATAGCGACCACGGGGTCATTTAGAAAACGGCCGTGGTCGAGTGCCCCCAAAAGCCTGTCGTCCCTGAAGGAAAACTCAGAACTTTGCGAAACCAGGCGAGCGCACGCAACACCCGATTCCATAAAAGGGGCGTGCAAACACACACGGAGCCACAGACAACGCTACGACTGTTAGAAACCACAGGTTCTCTCGGCACCACCTAATCTTCTTTCAACCAGTATGTCCAGGGGAGAGCGCGAACGCAGTCCCCCACTACCATAAATTATGCAGTCGAGATTCCCACATTTGGGGAATTCGCAGGGGTCAGCACAACCAGAGTGCAATGGCCGAGCCTCGCCCTGGGTGAACCACCTTCCTGATCATGGTGTCTCCCCTGCCAGGTAAGTATGAGTCCCCAGGCCTCCAGTCAGAGGCTACCCTATCCCTCTTTGCCGTCCTCATCAACGGTGACCCCCTCCCCCACCCCAAGCAAAGGAAGGGCGTGTCCCTTCCATTACTTGACTGCGATTTCCGTGACCATGCCTTCAAGCCGGCAAACTGCCAAGCACCTACAGGTGCTGGTCGTATGATTAGAATGTCATCAAAAAGTTGATTTCTTTCACTAATTCCTTTCAAAAAGTCAAACTTGTATATTATGTACATTGCACACAGACTGATATATTTCAAATGTTTATTTCTTTTAATTTTGATGATTATAACTGACAACTAAGGAAAATCCCAAATCCGGTATCTCAGCAAATTTAGAATATTACTTAAGACCAATACAAAGAAAGGATTTTTAGAAATCTTGGCCAACTGAAAACTATAAACATGAAAAGTATGAGCGTGTGCAGCACTCAATACTTAGTTGGGGCTCCTTTTGCCTGAATTACTGCAGCAATGCGGCGTGGCATGGAGTCGATCGGTCTGTGGCACTGCTCAGGTGTTATGAGAGCCCAGGTTGCTCTGATAGTGGCCTTCAGCTCTTCTTAATTGTTGGGTCTGGCATATGGCATCTTCCTCTTCACAATACCCCGTAGATTTTCTATGGGGTTAAGGTCAGGCGAGTTTGCTGGCCAATTAAGAACAGGGATACCATGGTCCTTAAACCGGGTACTGGTAGCTTTGGCACTGTGTGCAGGTGCCAAGTCCTGTTGGGAAATGAAATCTGCATCTCCATAAAGTTGGTCAGCAGCAGGAAGCATGAAGTGCTCTAAAACTTCCTGGTATACGGCTGCGTTGACCTTGGACCTCAGAAAACACAGTGGGCCAACACCAGCAGATGACATGGCACCCCAAACCATCACTGACTGTGGAAACTTTAGGCTGGCCCTCAAGCGACGTGGATTGTGTGCCTCTCCTCTCTTCCTCCAGACTCTGGGACCCCGATTTCCAAAGGAAATGCCAAATTGACTTTCATCAGAGAACGTAACTTTGGACCACTCAGCAGCAGTCCAGTCCTTTTTGTCGAGGCGCCTCTGACGCTGTCTGTTGTTCAAGAGTGGCTTGACACAAGGAACGAGACAGCTGAAAACCATGTCTTGCATACGTCTGTGCGTAGGGGTTCTTGAAGCACTGACTCCAGCTGCAGTCCACTCTTTGTGAATCTCCCCCACATTTTTGAATGGGTTCTGTTTCACAGTCCTCTCCAGGGTGCGGTTATCCCTATTGCTAGTACACTTTTTTTCTACCACATCTTTTCCTTCCCTTCGCCTCTCTATTAATGTGCTTGGACACAGAGCTCTGCGAACAGCCAGCCTCTTTTGCAATGACCTTTTGTGTCTTGGCCTCCTTGTGCAAGGTGTCAGTGGTCGTCTTTTGGACAACTGTCAAGTCAGCAGTCTTCCCCATGACTGTGTAGCCTACAGAACTAGACTGAGAGACCATTTAAAGGCCTTTGCAGGTGTTTTGAGTTAATTAGCTGATAAGAGTGTGTGGCACCAGGTGTCTTCAATATTGAACCTTTTCACAATATTCTAATTTTCTGAGATAGTGACTTTGGGATTTTCCATAGTTGTCAGCTATACTCATCAAAATGAAAAGAAATAAACATGTGAAACCTCTCAGTCTGTGTGTAATGAATGAATATGATATATACAAGTTTCACTTTTTGAAAGGAATTAGTGAAATAAATCAACTTTTTGATGACATTCTAATTATATGACCAGCACCTGTACACGAGCTGCGGTCCTTTAGACCAGTGGTTCCCATCAGTCAGGCGTGTTTGATTAGATGTCTCCCTGATCAAACACACCCGATCCAACTCATCAGCTCGTTGGTAAAGACTCCAAGACCTCAGACGGGCGCATCAGACAAGAGTGACATTCAAGACGTGCAGTGCTGGTTTGGGAACCGCTGCTTTGGAACAACGGCGACCGTTTCATAAGGGTGCGAGACGGTGCCACCCTGCCAGCCACCCCACCGCAAGTACATAGAGACTCCTTGTGAAGCTCCAGCGACATTCCCTCTGCTATTAACCACAACGATTTGCAGTCCCCCAAAAGGGGAAGCACACCGTTCCTGGAGACACTGCAATACCAGGTCGATGCGTGGAGTGGACGGAGCAAGCCCCGGTTCCGGCTCCATGAGCCAAAAATCCATTTAATATGTAGTCCCCAGATAGGAGACGTATCAGATATTAAACTGATAAGAACAGATACTACACTTGATCTTAGCCAAAAGGCCGAGAAGCGATGCCGTTGCCAAGCAGTGGGGGCAGAGCCGGCAAAGGCGACGCCCATCTGGGCCGCGGTGGGTTTCGTACTTTGCCTCTAGGACCACTGCTGTCGATCAGATCGTTTGTTAAATAGTGGAGATGATTTGAAACAACCTGCTTTCGCGAACTGGTCCTAGGTTTTTCCATCGACCTCCACAAAAGCACCGCAGTACAATTCTCTGGACTCCCTAGGTCGTTCTTGATCAGGAGGGGGGAAAAAAAAAAGCTCAACTTTAACATTTGGATAGTGTGACGAGTCCCTCGTTCTTCCTGCTACGGCCGGCCAGTGGGTGTGGCTGGGAGACTCATCAAGTGAACCATGTACACCCGTGCTTCCCTCTATAAAGCTTGGGCTTTGTTTGGCGTGGTGTGTTGCTTGCTCCTGGGTGCTTTGGTTTTGATTTTGGTCTTTGTTTATTTTGAGTTCCTTATTCATTTAAATGTGGTTCTGTCTGATGTTTGGTTATTGATGTGTCTGACAGAAATTGTGTTTGGTTTTGTTGATTTCTTGTTTCATATATTTTCTTATTTATGCTGATAAATCTCTTTTCGTTGCAACCTACCAAGCTGCCTATGTCCTCCGTTTCATTTGTCACGGCTTTGAGCCGGTCGTGACAATAGCGACCACGGGGTCATTTAGAAAACGGCCGTGGTCGAGTGCCCCCAAAAGCCTGTCGTCCCTGAAGGAAAACTCAGAACTTTGCGAAACCAGGCGAGCGCACGCAACACCCGATTCCATAAAAGGGGCGTGCAAACACACACGGAGCCACAGACAACGCTACGACTGTTAGAAACCACAGGTTCTCTCGGCACCACCTAATCTTCTTTCAACCAGTATGTCCAGGGGAGAGCGCGAACGCAGTCCCCCACTACCATAAATTATGCAGTCGAGATTCCCACATTTGGGGAATTCGCAGGGGTCAGCACAACCAGAGTGCAATGGCCGAGCCTCGCCCTGGGTGAACCACCTTCCTGATCATGGTGTCTCCCCTGCCAGGTAAGTATGAGTCCCCAGGCCTCCAGTCAGAGGCTACCCTATCCCTCTTTGCCGTCCTCATCAACGGTGACCCCCTCCCCCACCCCAAGCAAAGGAAGGGCGTGTCCCTTCCATTACTTGACTGCGATTTCCGTGACCATGCCTTCAAGCCGGCAAACTGCCAAGCACCTACAGGTGCTGGTCGTATGATTAGAATGTCATCAAAAAGTTGATTTCTTTCACTAATTCCTTTCAAAAAGTCAAACTTGTATATTATGTACATTGCACACAGACTGATATATTTCAAATGTTTATTTCTTTTAATTTTGATGATTATAACTGACAACTAAGGAAAATCCCAAATCCGGTATCTCAGCAAATTTAGAATATTACTTAAGACCAATACAAAGAAAGGATTTTTAGAAATCTTGGCCAACTGAAAACTATAAACATGAAAAGTATGAGCGTGTGCAGCACTCAATACTTAGTTGGGGCTCCTTTTGCCTGAATTACTGCAGCAATGCGGCGTGGCATGGAGTCGATCGGTCTGTGGCACTGCTCAGGTGTTATGAGAGCCCAGGTTGCTCTGATAGTGGCCTTCAGCTCTTCTTAATTGTTGGGTCTGGCATATGGCATCTTCCTCTTCACAATACCCCGTAGATTTTCTATGGGGTTAAGGTCAGGCGAGTTTGCTGGCCAATTAAGAACAGGGATACCATGGTCCTTAAACCGGGTACTGGTAGCTTTGGCACTGTGTGCAGGTGCCAAGTCCTGTTGGGAAATGAAATCTGCATCTCCATAAAGTTGGTCAGCAGCAGGAAGCATGAAGTGCTCTAAAACTTCCTGGTATACGGCTGCGTTGACCTTGGACCTCAGAAAACACAGTGGGCCAACACCAGCAGATGACATGGCACCCCAAACCATCACTGACTGTGGAAACTTTAGGCTGGCCCTCAAGCGACGTGGATTGTGTGCCTCTCCTCTCTTCCTCCAGACTCTGGGACCCCGATTTCCAAAGGAAATGCCAAATTGACTTTCATCAGAGAACGTAACTTTGGACCACTCAGCAGCAGTCCAGTCCTTTTTGTCGAGGCGCCTCTGACGCTGTCTGTTGTTCAAGAGTGGCTTGACACAAGGAACGAGACAGCTGAAAACCATGTCTTGCATACGTCTGTGCGTAGGGGTTCTTGAAGCACTGACTCCAGCTGCAGTCCACTCTTTGTGAATCTCCCCCACATTTTTGAATGGGTTCTGTTTCACAGTCCTCTCCAGGGTGCGGTTATCCCTATTGCTAGTACACTTTTTTCTACCACATCTTTTCCTTCCCTTCGCCTCTCTATTAATGTGCTTGGACACAGAGCTCTGCGAACAGCCAGCCTCTTTTGCAATGACCTTTTGTGTCTTGGCCTCCTTGTGCAAGGTGTCAGTGGTCGTCTTTTGGACAACTGTCAAGTCAGCAGTCTTCCCCATGACTGTGTAGCCTACAGAACTAGACTGAGAGACCATTTAAAGGCCTTTGCAGGTGTTTTGAGTTAATTAGCTGATAAGAGTGTGTGGCACCAGGTGTCTTCAATATTGAACCTTTTCACAATATTCTAATTTTCTGAGATAGTGACTTTGGGATTTTCCATAGTTGTCAGCTATACTCATCAAAATGAAAAGAAATAAACATGTGAAACCTCTCAGTCTGTGTGTAATGAATGAATATGATATATACAAGTTTCACTTTTTGAAAGGAATTAGTGAAATAAATCAACTTTTTGATGACATTCTAATTATATGACCAGCACCTGTACACAAGCTGCGGTCCTTTAGACCAGTGGTTCCCATCAGTCAGGCGTGTTTGATTAGATGTCTCCCTGATCAAACACACCCGATCCAACTCATCAGCTCGTTGGTAAAGACTCCAAGACCTCAGACGGGCGCATCAGACAAGAGTGACATTCAAGACGTGCAGTGCTGGTTTGGGAACCGCTGCTTTGGAACAACGGCGACCGTTTCATAAGGGTGCGAGACGGTGCCACCCTGCCAGCCACCCCACCGCAGGTACATAGAGACTCCTTGTGAAGCTCCAGCGACAATTCCTCTGCTATTAACCACAACGATTTGCAGTCCCCCAAAAGGGGAAGCACACCGTTCCTGGAGACACTGCAATACCAGGTCGATGCGTGGAGTGGACGGGGCAAGCCCCGGTTCCGGCTCCATGAGCCAAAAATCCATTTAATATGTAGTCCCCAGATAGGGGACGTATCAGATATTAAACTGATAAGAACAGATACTACACTTGATCTTAGCCAAAAGGCCGAGAAGCGATGCCGTTGCCAAGCAGTGGGGGCAGAGCCGGCAAAGGCGACGCCCATCTGGGCCGCGGTGGGTTTCGTACTTTGCCTCTAGGACCACTGCTGTCGATCAGATCGTTTGTTAAATAGTGGAGATGATTTGAAACAACCTGCTTTCGCGAACTGGTCCTAGGTTTTTCCATCGACCTCCACAAAAGCACCGCAGTACAATTCTCTGGACTCCCTAGGTCGTTCTTGATCAGGAGGGGGGGGGAAAAAAAAAAGCTCAACTTTAACATTTGGATAGTGTGACGAGTCCCTCGTTCTTCCTGCTACGGCCGGCCAGTGGGTGTGGCTGGGAGACTCATCAAGTGAACCATGTACACCCGTGCTTCCCTCTATAAAGCTTGGGCTTTGTTTGGCGTGGTGTGTTGCTTGCTCCTGGGTGCTTTGGTTTTGATTTTGGTCTTTGTTTATTTTGAGTTCCTTATTCATTTAAATGTGGTTCTGTCTGATGTTTGGTTATTGATGTGTCTGACAGAAATTGTGTTTGGTTTTGTTGATTTCTGGTTTCATATATTTTCTTATTTATGCTGATAAATCTCTTTTCATTGCAACCTACCAAGCTGCCTATGTCCTCCGTTTCATTTGTCACGGCTTTGAGCCGGTCGTGACACTAGCGACCACGGGGTCATTTAGAAAACGGCCATGGTCGAGTGCCCCCAAAAGCCTGTCGTCCCTGAAGGAAAACTCAGAACTTTGCGAAACCAGGCGAGCGCACGCAACACCCGATTCCATAAAAGGGGCGTGCAAACACACACAGAGCCACAGACAACGCTACGACTGTTAGAAACCACAGGTTCTCTCGGCACCACCTAATCTTCTTTCAACCAGTATGTCCAGGGGAGAGCGCGAACGCAGTCCCCCACTACCATAAATTATGCAGTCGAGATTCCCACATTTGGGGAATTCGCAGGGGTCAGCACAACCGGAGTGCAATGGCCGAGCCTCGCCCTGGGTGAACCACCTTCCTGATCATGGTGTCTCCCCTGCCAGGTAAGTATGAGTCCCCAGGCCTCCAGTCAGAGGCTACCCTATCCCTCTTTGCCGTCCTCATCAACGGTGACCCCCTCCCCCACCCCAAGCAAAGGAAGGGCGTGTCCCTTCCATTACTTGACTGCGATTTCCGTGACCATGCCTTCAAGCCGGCAAACTGCCAAGCACCTACAGGTGCTGGTCGTATGATTAGAATGTCATCAAAAAGTTGATTTCTTTCACTAATTCCTTTCAAAAAGTCAAACTTGTATATTATGTACATTGCACACAGACTGATATATTTCAAATGTTTATTTCTTTTAATTTTGATGATTATAACTGACAACTAAGGAAAATCCCAAATCCGGTATCTCAGCAAATTTAGAATATTACTTAAGACCAATACAAAGAAAGGATTTTTAGAAATCTTGGCCAACTGAAAACTATAAACATGAAAAGTATGAGCGTGTGCAGCACTCAATACTTAGTTGGGGCTCCTTTTGCCTGAATTACTGCAGCAATGCGGCGTGGCATGGAGTCGATCGGTCTGTGGCACTGCTCAGGTGTTATGAGAGCCCAGGTTGCTCTGATAGTGGCCTTCAGCTCTTCTTAATTGTTGGGTCTGGCATATGGCATCTTCCTCTTCACAATACCCCGTAGATTTTCTATGGGGTTAAGGTCAGGCGAGTTTGCTGGCCAATTAAGAACAGGGATACCATGGTCCTTAAACCGGGTACTGGTAGCTTTGGCACTGTGTGCAGGTGCCAAGTCCTGTTGGGAAATGAAATCTGCATCTCCATAAAGTTGGTCAGCAGCAGGAAGCATGAAGTGCTCTAAAACTTCCTGGTATACGGCTGCGTTGACCTTGGACCTCAGAAAACACAGTGGGCCAACACCAGCAGATGACATGGCACCCCAAACCATCACTGACTGTGGAAACTTTAGGCTGGCCCTCAAGCGACGTGGATTGTGTGCCTCTCCTCTCTTCCTCCAGACTCTGGGACCCCGATTTCCAAAGGAAATGCCAAATTGACTTTCATCAGAGAACGTAACTTTGGACCACTCAGCAGCAGTCCAGTCCTTTTTGTCGAGGCGCCTCTGACGCTGTCTGTTGTTCAAGAGTGGCTTGACACAAGGAACGAGACAGCTGAAAACCATGTCTTGCATACGTCTGTGCGTAGGGGTTCTTGAAGCACTGACTCCAGCTGCAGTCCACTCTTTGTGAATCTCCCCCACATTTTTGAATGGGTTCTGTTTCACAGTCCTCTCCAGGGTGCGGTTATCCCTATTGCTAGTACACTTTTTTCTACCACATCTTTTCCTTCCCTTCGCCTCTCTATTAATGTGCTTGGACACAGAGCTCTGCGAACAGCCAGCCTCTTTTGCAATGACCTTTTGTGTCTTGGCCTCCTTGTGCAAGGTGTCAGTGGTCGTCTTTTGGACAACTGTCAAGTCAGCAGTCTTCCCCATGACTGTGTAGCCTACAGAACTAGACTGAGAGACCATTTAAAGGCCTTTGCAGGTGTTTTGAGTTAATTAGCTGATAAGAGTGTGTGGCACCAGGTGTCTTCAATATTGAACCTTTTCACAATATTCTAATTTTCTGAGATAGTGACTTTGGGATTTTCCATAGTTGTCAGCTATACTCATCAAAATGAAAAGAAATAAACATGTGAAACCTCTCAGTCTGTGTGTAATGAATGAATATGATATATACAAGTTTCACTTTTTGAAAGGAATTAGTGAAATAAATCAACTTTTTGATGACATTCTAATTATATGACCAGCACCTGTACACAAGCTGCGGTCCTTTAGACCAGTGGTTCCCATCAGTCAGGCGTGTTTGATTAGATGTCTCCCTGATCAAACACACCCGATCCAACTCATCAGCTCGTTGGTAAAGACTCCAAGACCTCAGACGGGCGCATCAGACAAGAGTGACATTCAAGACGTGCAGTGCTGGTTTGGGAACCGCTGCTTTGGAACAACGGCGACCGTTTCATAAGGGTGCGAGACGGTGCCACCCTGCCAGCCACCCCACCGCAGGTACATAGAGACTCCTTGTGAAGCTCCAGCGACAATTCCTCTGCTATTAACCACAACGATTTGCAGTCCCCCAAAAGGGGAAGCACACCGTTCCTGGAGACACTGCAATACCAGGTCGATGCGTGGAGTGGACGGGGCAAGCCCCGGTTCCGGCTCCATGAGCCAAAAATCCATTTAATATGTAGTCCCCAGATAGGGGACGTATCAGATATTAAACTGATAAGAACAGATACTACACTTGATCTTAGCCAAAAGGCCGAGAAGCGATGCCGTTGCCAAGCAGTGGGGGCAGAGCCGGCAAAGGCGACGCCCATCTGGGCCGCGGTGGGTTTCGTACTTTGCCTCTAGGACCACTGCTGTCGATCAGATCGTTTGTTAAATAGTGGAGATGATTTGAAACAACCTGCTTTCGCGAACTGGTCCTAGGTTTTTCCATCGACCTCCACAAAAGCACCGCAGTACAATTCTCTGGACTCCCTAGGTCGTTCTTGATCAGGAGGGGGGGGAAAAAAAAAAAGCTCAACTTTAACATTTGGATAGTGTGACGAGTCCCTCGTTCTTCCTGCTACGGCCGGCCAGTGGGTGTGGCTGGGAGACTCATCAAGTGAACCATGTACACCCGTGCTTCCCTCTATAAAGCTTGGGCTTTGTTTGGCGTGGTGTGTTGCTTGCTCCTGGGTGCTTTGGTTTTGATTTTGGTCTTTGTTTATTTTGAGTTCCTTATTCATTTAAATGTGGTTCTGTCTGATGTTTGGTTATTGATGTGTCTGACAGAAATTGTGTTTGGTTTTGTTGATTTCTGGTTTCATATATTTTCTTATTTATGCTGATAAATCTCTTTTCATTGCAACCTACCAAGCTGCCTATGTCCTCCGTTTCATTTGTCACGGCTTTGAGCCGGTCGTGACACTAGCGACCACGGGGTCATTTAGAAAACGGCCATGGTCGAGTGCCCCCAAAAGCCTGTCGTCCCTGAAGGAAAACTCAGAACTTTGCGAAACCAGGCGAGCGCACGCAACACCCGATTCCATAAAAGGGGCGTGCAAACACACACAGAGCCACAGACAACGCTACGACTGTTAGAAACCACAGGTTCTCTCGGCACCACCTAATCTTCTTTCAACCAGTATGTCCAGGGGAGAGCGCGAACGCAGTCCCCCACTACCATAAATTATGCAGTCGAGATTCCCACATTTGGGGAATTCGCAGGGGTCAGCACAACCGGAGTGCAATGGCCGAGCCTCGCCCTGGGTGAACCACCTTCCTGATCATGGTGTCTCCCCTGCCAGGTAAGTATGAGTCCCCAGGCCTCCAGTCAGAGGCTACCCTATCCCTCTTTGCCGTCCTCATCAACGGTGACCCCCTCCCCCACCCCAAGCAAAGGAAGGGCGTGTCCCTTCCATTACTTGACTGCGATTTCCGTGACCATGCCTTCAAGCCGGCAAACTGCCAAGCACCTACAGGTGCTGGTCGTATGATTAGAATGTCATCAAAAAGTTGATTTCTTTCACTAATTCCTTTCAAAAAGTCAAACTTGTATATTATGTACATTGCACACAGACTGATATATTTCAAATGTTTATTTCTTTTAATTTTGATGATTATAACTGACAACTAAGGAAAATCCCAAATCCGGTATCTCAGCAAATTTAGAATATTACTTAAGACCAATACAAAGAAAGGATTTTTAGAAATCTTGGCCAACTGAAAACTATAAACATGAAAAGTATGAGCGTGTGCAGCACTCAATACTTAGTTGGGGCTCCTTTTGCCTGAATTACTGCAGCAATGCGGCGTGGCATGGAGTCGATCGGTCTGTGGCACTGCTCAGGTGTTATGAGAGCCCAGGTTGCTCTGATAGTGGCCTTCAGCTCTTCTTAATTGTTGGGTCTGGCATATGGCATCTTCCTCTTCACAATACCCCGTAGATTTTCTATGGGGTTAAGGTCAGGCGAGTTTGCTGGCCAATTAAGAACAGGGATACCATGGTCCTTAAACCGGGTACTGGTAGCTTTGGCACTGTGTGCAGGTGCCAAGTCCTGTTGGGAAATGAAATCTGCATCTCCATAAAGTTGGTCAGCAGCAGGAAGCATGAAGTGCTCTAAAACTTCCTGGTATACGGCTGCGTTGACCTTGGACCTCAGAAAACACAGTGGGCCAACACCAGCAGATGACATGGCACCCCAAACCATCACTGACTGTGGAAACTTTAGGCTGGCCCTCAAGCGACGTGGATTGTGTGCCTCTCCTCTCTTCCTCCAGACTCTGGGACCCCGATTTCCAAAGGAAATGCCAAATTGACTTTCATCAGAGAACGTAACTTTGGACCACTCAGCAGCAGTCCAGTCCTTTTTGTCGAGGCGCCTCTGACGCTGTCTGTTGTTCAAGAGTGGCTTGACACAAGGAACGAGACAGCTGAAAACCATGTCTTGCATACGTCTGTGCGTAGGGGTTCTTGAAGCACTGACTCCAGCTGCAGTCCACTCTTTGTGAATCTCCCCACATTTTTGAATGGGTTCTGTTTCACAGTCCTCTCCAGGGTGCGGTTATCCCTATTGCTAGTACACTTTTTTTTCTACCACATCTTTTCCTTCCCTTCGCCTCTCTATTAATGTGCTTGGACACAGAGCTCTGCGAACAGCCAGCCTCTTTTGCAATGACCTTTTGTGTCTTGGCCTCCTTGTGCAAGGTGTCAGTGGTCGTCTTTTGGACAACTGTCAAGTCAGCAGTCTTCCCCATGACTGTGTAGCCTACAGAACTAGACTGAGAGACCATTTAAAGGCCTTTGCAGGTGTTTTGAGTTAATTAGCTGATAAGAGTGTGTGGCACCAGGTGTCTTCAATATTGAACCTTTTCACAATATTCTAATTTTCTGAGATAGTGACTTTGGGATTTTCCATAGTTGTCAGCTATACTCATCAAAATGAAAAGAAATAAACATGTGAAACCTCTCAGTCTGTGTGTAATGAATGAATATGATATATACAAGTTTCACTTTTTGAAAGGAATTAGTGAAATAAATCAACTTTTTGATGACATTCTAATTATATGACCAGCACCTGTACACGAGCTGCGGTCCTTTAGACCAGTGGTTCCCATCAGTCAGGCGTGTTTGATTAGATGTCTCCCTGATCAAACACACCCGATCCAACTCATCAGCTCGTTGGTAAAGACTCCAAGACCTCAGACGGGCGCATCAGACAAGAGTGACATTCAAGACGTGCAGTGCTGGTTTGGGAACCGCTGCTTTGGAACAACGGCGACCGTTTCATAAGGGTGCGAGACGGTGCCACCCTGCCAGCCACCCCACCGCAGGTACATAGAGACTCCTTGTGAAGCTCCAGCGACATTCCCTCTGCTATTAACCACAACGATTTGCAGTCCCCCAAAAGGGGAAGCACAC
Organism: Chanodichthys erythropterus; assembly: GCF_024489055.1. NCBI lineage: Eukaryota > Metazoa > Chordata > Actinopteri > Cypriniformes > Xenocyprididae > Chanodichthys > Chanodichthys erythropterus. The sequence goes on from NC_090240.1 coordinate 896,372, forward strand.
CGTTCCTGGAGACACTGCAATACCAGGTCGATGCGTGGAGTGGACGGAGCAAGCCCCGGTTCCGGCTCCATGAGCCAAAAATCCATTTAATATGTAGTCCCCAGATAGGAGACGTATCAGATATTAAACTGATAAGAACAGATACTACACTTGATCTTAGCCAAAAGGCCGAGAAGCGATGCCGTTGCCAAGCAGTGGGGGCAGAGCCGGCAAAGGCGACGCCCATCTGGGCCGCGGTGGGTTTCGTACTTTGCCTCTAGGACCACTGCTGTCGATCAGATCGTTTGTTAAATAGTGGAGATGATTTGAAACAACCTGCTTTCGCGAACTGGTCCTAGGTTTTTCCATCGACCTCCACAAAAGCACCGCAGTACAATTCTCTGGACTCCCTAGGTCGTTCTTGATCAGGAGGGGGGGAAAAAAAAAGCTCAACTTTAACATTTGGATAGTGTGACGAGTCCCTCGTTCTTCCTGCTACGGCCGGCCAGTGGGTGTGGCTGGGAGACTCATCAAGTGAACCATGTACACCCGTGCTTCCCTCTATAAAGCTTGGGCTTTGTTTGGCGTGGTGTGTTGCTTGCTCCTGGGTGCTTTGGTTTTGATTTTGGTCTTTGTTTATTTTGAGTTCCTTATTCATTTAAATGTGGTTCTGTCTGATGTTTGGTTATTGATGTGTCTGACAGAAATTGTGTTTGGTTTTGTTGATTTCTGGTTTCATATATTTTCTTATTTATGCTGATAAATCTCTTTTCGTTGCAACCTACCAAGCTGCCTATGTCCTCCGTTTCATTTGTCACGGCTTTGAGCCGGTCGTGACAATAGCGACCACGGGGTCATTTAGAAAACGGCCATGGTCGAGTGCCCCCAAAAGCCTGTCGTCCCTGAAGGAAAACTCAGAACTTTGCGAAACCAGGCGAGCGCACGCAACACCCGATTCCATAAAAGGGGCGTGCAAACACACACGGAGCCACAGACAACGCTACGACTGTTAGAAACCACAGGTTCTCTCGGCACCACCTAATCTTCTTTCAACCAGTATGTCCAGGGGAGAGCGCGAACGCAGTCCCCCACTACCATAAATTATGCAGTCGAGATTCCCACATTTGGGGAATTCGCAGGGGTCAGCACAACCGGAGTGCAATGGCCGAGCCTCGCCCTGGGTGAACCACCTTCCTGATCATGGTGTCTCCCCTGCCAGGTAAGTATGAGTCCCCAGGCCTCCAGTCAGAGGCTACCCTATCCCTCTTTGCCGTCCTCATCAACGGTGACCCCCTCCCCCACCCCAAGCAAAGGAAGGGCGTGTCCCTTCCATTACTTGACTGCGATTTCCGTGACCATGCCTTCAAGCCGGCAAACTGCCAAGCACCTACAGGTGCTGGTCGTATGATTAGAATGTCATCAAAAAGTTGATTTCTTTCACTAATTCCTTTCAAAAAGTCAAACTTGTATATTATGTACATTGCACACAGACTGATATATTTCAAATGTTTATTTCTTTTAATTTTGATGATTATAACTGACAACTAAGGAAAATCCCAAATCCGGTATCTCAGCAAATTTAGAATATTACTTAAGACCAATACAAAGAAAGGATTTTTAGAAATCTTGGCCAACTGAAAACTATAAACATGAAAAGTATGAGCGTGTGCAGCACTCAATACTTAGTTGGGGCTCCTTTTGCCTGAATTACTGCAGCAATGCGGCGTGGCATGGAGTCGATCGGTCTGTGGCACTGCTCAGGTGTTATGAGAGCCCAGGTTGCTCTGATAGTGGCCTTCAGCTCTTCTTAATTGTTGGGTCTGGCATATGGCATCTTCCTCTTCACAATACCCCGTAGATTTTCTATGGGGTTAAGGTCAGGCGAGTTTGCTGGCCAATTAAGAACAGGGATACCATGGTCCTTAAACCGGGTACTGGTAGCTTTGGCACTGTGTGCAGGTGCCAAGTCCTGTTGGGAAATGAAATCTGCATCTCCATAAAGTTGGTCAGCAGCAGGAAGCATGAAGTGCTCTAAAACTTCCTGGTATACGGCTGCGTTGACCTTGGACCTCAGAAAACACAGTGGGCCAACACCAGCAGATGACATGGCACCCCAAACCATCACTGACTGTGGAAACTTTAGGCTGGCCCTCAAGCGACGTGGATTGTGTGCCTCTCCTCTCTTCCTCCAGACTCTGGGACCCCGATTTCCAAAGGAAATGCCAAATTGACTTTCATCAGAGAACGTAACTTTGGACCACTCAGCAGCAGTCCAGTCCTTTTTGTCGAGGCGCCTCTGACGCTGTCTGTTGTTCAAGAGTGGCTTGACACAAGGAACGAGACAGCTGAAAACCATGTCTTGCATACGTCTGTGCGTAGGGGTTCTTGAAGCACTGACTCCAGCTGCAGTCCACTCTTTGTGAATCTCCCCCACATTTTTGAATGGGTTCTGTTTCACAGTCCTCTCCAGGGTGCGGTTATCCCTATTGCTAGTACACTTTTTTTTCTACCACATCTTTTCCTTCCCTTCGCCTCTCTATTAATGTGCTTGGACACAGAGCTCTGCGAACAGCCAGCCTCTTTTGCAATGACCTTTTGTGTCTTGGCCTCCTTGTGCAAGGTGTCAGTGGTCGTCTTTTGGACAACTGTCAAGTCAGCAGTCTTCCCCATGACTGTGTAGCCTACAGAACTAGACTGAGAGACCATTTAAAGGCCTTTGCAGGTGTTTTGAGTTAATTAGCTGATAAGAGTGTGTGGCACCAGGTGTCTTCAATATTGAACCTTTTCACAATATTCTAATTTTCTGAGATAGTGACTTTGGGATTTTCCATAGTTGTCAGCTATACTCATCAAAATGAAAAGAAATAAACATGTGAAACCTCTCAGTCTGTGTGTAATGAATGAATATGATATATACAAGTTTCACTTTTTGAAAGGAATTAGTGAAATAAATCAACTTTTTGATGACATTCTAATTATATGACCAGCACCTGTACACGAGCTGCGGTCCTTTAGACCAGTGGTTCCCATCAGTCAGGCGTGTTTGATTAGATGTCTCCCTGATCAAACACACCCGATCCAACTCATCAGCTCGTTGGTAAAGACTCCAAGACCTCAGACGGGCGCATCAGACAAGAGTGACATTCAAGACGTGCAGTGCTGGTTTGGGAACCGCTGCTTTGGAACAACGGCGACCGTTTCATAAGGGTGCGAGACGGTGCCACCCTGCCAGCCACCCCACCGCAGGTACATAGAGACTCCTTGTGAAGCTCCAGCGACATTCCCTCTGCTATTAACCACAACGATTTGCAGTCCCCCAAAAGGGGAAGCACACCGTTCCTGGAGACACTGCAATACCAGGTCGATGCGTGGAGTGGACGGAGCAAGCCCCGGTTCCGGCTCCATGAGCCAAAAATCCATTTAATATGTAGTCCCCAGATAGGGGACGTATCAGATATTAAACTGATAAGAACAGATTTTCTTTCGAAAAGTTTTTTATTGTCACAGTTTTCTGAACTCACAACAAAAACAAAAACAGATCAAACAAAACAAAGCAAAAATCACCAGATTCTCCAAAAAAACATCACATCTCAAAACTTCAAATATAAAACAAAAATATTGTAACAGTAAAACATAATAAAATTAAAGGACTTGTGTGTGTGTGTGTTGTTGCAAAGGTCCATGTGTTTATGTGTGTATTTTGTTTGAAAGTCCAGGTATATGGTAAAAAAGTCTTTTGTGTTGTTGTGGTTAAAATGTTCCTTTGTTGTGCAGGACCGGGGTGAGTCCCTATCAAGTTCCCCATCACACCTCTCTCAGAAGCAGGCATCTGGCCCAGCATTTCCAGTGCCCAGCGGAGATCCCCGCCCTCCGGCCCGCTGGCCCGCTGTTCCCGTAGCCGGTGTTGGTGAGGGTGCATCTACGGGCGGCCCGGTACGGTGGTGGCCGGGACCTCTTCCGTGTGACCCCAGCCCCCCCTCCGAATAACGACGCCCGGCGCCTCCTGCAGCGTTGATCTTACCAATTGCTCGCACGCGTGGAGGGGCACCGTAACGCGTTTCCCCACCAGCAGGTTTCTGGTGGTCCAGATGGCATCCTTTATAGCATTTAGGGTGAGCCAGAGCGAGGTAAATTGTTTTGATGTCAGCTCCTTCAAGCCCTGACCCACCCCCAGGATGGCGAGCTTGTAGTCCATCCGGACCCCACCCGCTGGCAGGCACGGGTTAACCAGGGGGCTGGTTCTGGCCCACAGGTCCCGCGCAGCACCGCACTCCCAGAGCAGATGTCGCACAGTCTCCGGGGAATTGCACCCGATCCGTGGGCAAGATGAATCTTTGGCCATGCCTCTGGAGTGCATAACCGCCCGGACTGGGAGGATCTCATGGGCAACCATCCACGCTAGGTCCTTATGCCTGTTCCGGAGAGCAGGGTGGGCAGCGTTCTTCCATACATGCTTGGCCTCATCAAGGGTGAGGCCTGGGATTGGACTCACTGACTCCCGGTCCTGCACAAGAGAGAGAAGAGTTTTGTGGTCAGTTAAAACTGTGACATCTAAACCCTCTAAAACATACTTCTTTAAAAACTTCTTAATAAAACTGTATTCTTTAGGGAGATTAAAAGACACAGGGGTTGTCAAATCTACTGGTAAAATTTTCAGAAATCTTAAGTAAGACCCCATCCAGAATCTGGCCATGGCTGCTGTCTTGTTCTCTCTGGATGGGGTCACAGCATAGTTGATGTGCAGGGCGGTGAAGCGGCTAGCTAAAAACAGGTGGGGATCAGGGAGGCCTTTCCCGCCATTCCCCGGCCTCTTCTTGATGACCTCCCTCTTTAGGCGTTCCCACTTGGATCCCCACACAAAATAAAACACCGCTCTCTCCAGATCTAAAAGAAAGTTCCGTGGAGGACTAAAAATAGAACACACCAATAAAAGCAAAGGTAAGATCACAGCTTTAAAAATTAAAACTTTGCCTTCTATAGTCAACTGTCGTAGTCCCCAAAACCCCAGTCTTTTCCTGACTTTCCCTAACAGGTCAGTCCAGTTTTCTTGTCCACTCCCCTCTTTATCAAATTTGACTCCTAAAATCTTAAAATTCGTCTCTTTAAAATCCAAGTCCAGTCCGCCTATGTCTACGTCTCCCCACGGCCCGAAGAGCTGGGCCTCGGATTTGTGTCTGTTAAGCTTGGCGCCCGAGGCCCGACCGTACCAGTCCGTCAAGTCCATTGCTCTTCGTACAGATAAAACGTCAGTGGCTAAAAGGGTTACGTCGTCCATGTACAGAGCACAGGTTGCTGTCAGTCCACCAGTCCCGGGCACGTTCAGTCCTTTGATCAACTTATCCCTTCGCAAAATCTGTGCCAGTGGCTCAATACAGGCCACATACAGGAGGGGAGATAAAGGACACCCCTGACGGACACCGCTGTGAACGTTTACAGCTTTAGATAAAAACCCATTAACAAGAATTTTGCTGACCAGATCATTGTACAGCAGTCCCACCCAGGCTATAAATCTCTCTGGAAAACCCATTTTTTGCAGTACCTGAAACAGGTACTGGTGCGAGACACGGTCAAATGCTTTTTCAAAATCTAAATTTAGGACTACTAACCGAATGTTTCTGTCTCTCGCATAACAGATGGCATCTCTTATCAGCACTAAGCTGTCCGTGATCTTTCTTCCTGGAACAGCACAGACTTGGTCTGGGTGGATCACGTCCTCTAAAACTGTCGACATACGTGTAGCTAAAATTTTAGTAAAAAGTTTGCAGTCAACATTTAAAAGTGTAATTGGTCGCCAGTTTTTTAAGTCAGTCTTGTCTCCTTTTTTATATAGCAGTGAAACTATCCCTACTCTAAAACTGTCAGGGAGTGTGTTAAAAGCTTCAAATTCTTTAAAAACAGTCAGTAACTCGTGTGCTAAAATATCCCAAAATGTCAGATAAAACTCTAGGGGTAGTCCATCCATCCCTGGGGACTTCCCCCTTTTAAAACTTTTAAGAGCATTGTTAATTTCTAAAACCGTAAAATCCTGGGATAAAAGCATACATTGACTATTGACTTTTTTCTCTAAAAAATCTAAAACTCCCTTTAAAGTATCATTTTCTGCTTCTTTGTTGCAGTATAACGCTTTATAAAATTCTGTGACGCCATCTAAAATTTCATTTGTTGTGTGCACTTCCCCTCTATTTGTTTTCAATGATTTAATTGTCCCTCCCCGTGTAATTATCTTTTTAAAAAAATATCTGGTGCACTTTTCCCCTTCCTCCATGTCTTTTTCTCTGCTTCGTAAAATGACACCTTTGCTTTGAGTTTCACTTAAGACTGACATCTGATTTTTGACCTCTTTAAATTCTTCGTTAAAATCAAAACCATTATTTAAAAGATTGAAATATCTCTGTAGCCTTTTTTGCAGCCCCTTCATGCATCTCTTCTGTCTATTCTTTTTGTCTCTCCCTACCTTCCTAAAAAACTGTCTCGTTCGGTCTTTTACCATTTCCCACCACTGTGCACGTGAGTCAAAAAAGTCTTGGAGAGTCTGCCATTGGCTGAACAGCTCCCTGTATTCTCTAACTACATCTTCATTGTCTAACAGGGAGCAGTTCAGCTTCCACAGCCCTCCCCCTACCGTCACACCCGTTGGAAGTGAAAGGGTGCAAGACAGCATTACGTGGTCAGAAAAGAAAAGGGGGGTCAATGTTGCATCGGTCGGCGGGCAGTCCCTTGTAAAAACATAGTCAATTCGAGAGGCTTTGGCGCCGTCACCACTGAACCAGGTGAAGCCCTCCTCTCTTGGATGCATTGTTTTAAAACAGTCGACTAATTTAAAATCTCTAACTAAACCCTGTAGTAAAACCGATGTTTTATCAAACTTAAAACCCTCCCCTGTCCTCTTCCTGTCTTTTTTAGTTAAAACACAATTGAAATCCCCTGCCACCACTAAGGGGGCCCTACCTAGCATGTGAGGCTGTAAGTCTTCTAAAAGTTCATATCGCTCGTGTTTTTCAGTAAAACCATACACATTAAGAACGTTGAAATCTTTGTCTAAAAATGTCAGATTGGCTAAAATTGCCCGCCCATCCCTCACCACTGTACTACCCTTCACCAAGATATGTGGATTACCTATTAAAATGGCAACACCGTCATTTTTATTGCCATTGGAGCCACTCCATATGGAGGGCCCAGAGGTCCACATCTCCTCCCATTTCCTATAGCTTGTTAAAAAGGGTAGAGTGCATTCTTGCAATAAAATCACATCTGACTTGACAGAGTTTAAAAAGGACAAAACGCTCTGTGCTCGCAAGGGGGACCTCACACTTCTCACATTAATGGTTGAGATAGTGAGGGCCATGAGCAGTAGGTTTAAAAGAAATATGAACATTAAAAGAAGACATTTTAAAAGGACTACAGAACATTTAAAATCAAGTTACTTCATGTTGCACTTGATCCTCCTCTCCCCCAGAATACGTGGGGACAGGAGGGCAAATGCTCACAGCCTCAGGATCCACAGAGAGAACCTCTTGTGTTTCCTTCGGTGATGATGTTCTCATCTCAATGTGCAGAAAGGAGACTTCATTGGGAGATTCTACAGGCCACATACGGTTTAGATCTTCCAATGAGGAACTATCTAACCGATGCGATGCCCGCAGCCTTTTCTCCTCTGTGTGAAGCAGAGGAGATCTCGCAGACCTTTTCTGCACTTGAGCATTTGGGAGTGAACAGTCAGTTTCACTCCCACTTGATGGCATGCTTATCTCAGAGACGGTGTTGAGGGAGGAAACCGTTTCCTCCTCTTCATCTTTTGATTCATTATCTTTGTCTTGTATTGAAGTGGTTCCCTCCCCCTGTCTCGTTTCAATTTGTGACTCCGCCCCTTTAGCCGCCCCACTTTCCTGCCCAATCCCTGAGGCTGGCTGGGAATTTAAATTTCCCGCCGAAACCTCAGGGACCGCCTCCTCCTCCCTTTGTTGCTCTGCTTGCTCTGATTGTGGGGCGGCCATTTTGTTACCTTTTAGTTTGTTGGCAAAGCTTTTTGGGCAATCTCTGTAGAGATGTTTTGTTTCTCCACAGAGGTTACACCGCCTGCCATTGGTACAATTATCAAAACTGTGACCAATTTCTTTGCACTTCCCACATACTAATTCTTGGCAAGCCTCGGCAAGGTGCCCAACTCGTCCACATTTCCTACATAGCTTAGGCATCCCTTGATAGTGTATGTAGCCTCTGTTCTCTCCCAGCACAATCATAGAAGGCAGGTGTTTCAGGCCCTGGTAGCCCCCGGCGTCCTCCCATTGTTTAATGGGAATCCGCCAGGAGCAAGTCCAAATGCCATCCTCATCTAACACTTTGACAGGCTGACCTCGAACAGTGCAAAATCTACCCAACCAAACACAAATATCATCTCCAGTCACTGTTTCATTAAACATCCTGACAATCACTGTTTTAAGTGTGTTGTCAGAAAGTTTCTCCACAGTGAACATGGAGAACTGGGTTTTAACAGATTCAAACCTTTGCCAAAAATCATTAAGGAGGGAAGCAGTCTTAAAACTAACATCAAATCCTTTGTTGAGGGGCAGAGTCATCAAACAATTTAATTCATCACATTTAAAAGCCAAGGTCTTTTGGATCAGTTTCCTGGAAAAGTCCATACGGGACATTCCCAGGAGCTTCCCCTCAACCTCCCTAAATAAAAAGCGAACGCTGTGGTGCCTCCGCACGCCGGCACGGGCAGCCGACATGCTGGAGACACCAACAGCCTAAAAACCTTAAAACAACAATAAATACAACAATAAATAATCAAATAAATAATTACAAGACCTTACCTTAAAACATGTTGGAGCTTGAAGCAGCAGATTTCAATATACCTCTTAAAAGTTGTGCGACTCGGGATATAAAGGATCTCGAGCCCCGAAACCTCCAAGAGGCGATCGCAGTCTCAACCGTCTGACCAGACACTTGATCTTAGCCAAAAGGCCGAGAAGCGATGCCGTTGCCAAGCAGTGGGGGCAGAGCCGGCAAAGGCGACGCCCATCTGGGCCGCGGTGGGTTTCGTACTTTGCCTCTAGGACCACTGCTGTCGATCAGATCGTTTGTTAAATAGTGGAGATGATTTGAAACAACCTGCTTTCGCGAACTGGTCCTAGGTTTTTCCATCGACCTCCACAAAAGCACCGCAGTACAATTCTCTGGACTCCCTAGGTCGTTCTTGATCAGGAGGGGGGGAAAAAAAAAAAAGCTCAACTTTAACATTTGGATAGTGTGACGAGTCCCTCGTTCTTCCTGCTACGGCCGGCCAGTGGGTGTGGCTGGGAGACTCATCAAGTGAACCATGTACACCCGTGCTTCCCTCTATAAAGCTTGGGCTTTGTTTGGCGTGGTGTGTTGCTTGCTCCTGGGTGCTTTGGTTTTGATTTTGGTCTTTGTTTATTTTGAGTTCCTTATTCATTTAAATGTGGTTCTGTCTGATGTTTGGTTATTGATGTGTCTGACAGAAATTGTGTTTGGTTTTGTTGATTTCTGGTTTCATATATTTTCTTATTTATGCTGATAAATCTCTTTTCGTTGCAACCTACCAAGCTGCCTATGTCCTCCGTTTCATTTGTCACGGCTTTGAGCCGGTCGTGACAATAGCGACCACGGGGTCATTTAGAAAACGGCCATGGTCGAGTGCCCCCAAAAGCCTGTCGTCCCTGAAGGAAAACTCAGAACTTTGCGAAACCAGGCGAGCGCACGCAACACCCGATTCCATAAAAGGGGCGTGCAAACACACACGGAGCCACAGACAACGCTACGACTGTTAGAAACCACAGGTTCTCTCGGCACCACCTAATCTTCTTTCAACCAGTATGTCCAGGGGAGAGCGCGAACGCAGTCCCCCACTACCATAAATTATGCAGTCGAGATTCCCACATTTGGGGAATTCGCAGGGGTCAGCACAACCGGAGTGCAATGGCCGAGCCTCGCCCTGGGTGAACCACCTTCCTGATCATGGTGTCTCCCCTGCCAGGTAAGTATGAGTCCCCAGGCCTCCAGTCAGAGGCTACCCTATCCCTCTTTGCCGTCCTCATCAACGGTGACCCCCTCCCCCACCCCAAGCAAAGGAAGGGCGTGTCCCTTCCATTACTTGACTGCGATTTCCGTGACCATGCCTTCAAGCCGGCAAACTGCCAAGCACCTACAGGTGCTGGTCGTATGATTAGAATGTCATCAAAAAGTTGATTTCTTTCACTAATTCCTTTCAAAAAGTCAAACTTGTATATTATGTACATTGCACACAGACTGATATATTTCAAATGTTTATTTCTTTTAATTTTGATGATTATAACTGACAACTAAGGAAAATCCCAAATCCGGTATCTCAGCAAATTTAGAATATTACTTAAGACCAATACAAAGAAAGGATTTTTAGAAATCTTGGCCAACTGAAAACTATAAACATGAAAAGTATGAGCGTGTGCAGCACTCAATACTTAGTTGGGGCTCCTTTTGCCTGAATTACTGCAGCAATGCGGCGTGGCATGGAGTCGATCGGTCTGTGGCACTGCTCAGGTGTTATGAGAGCCCAGGTTGCTCTGATAGTGGCCTTCAGCTCTTCTTAATTGTTGGGTCTGGCATATGGCATCTTCCTCTTCACAATACCCCGTAGATTTTCTATGGGGTTAAGGTCAGGCGAGTTTGCTGGCCAATTAAGAACAGGGATACCATGGTCCTTAAACCGGGTACTGGTAGCTTTGGCACTGTGTGCAGGTGCCAAGTCCTGTTGGGAAATGAAATCTGCATCTCCATAAAGTTGGTCAGCAGCAGGAAGCATGAAGTGCTCTAAAACTTCCTGGTATACGGCTGCGTTGACCTTGGACCTCAGAAAACACAGTGGGCCAACACCAGCAGATGACATGGCACCCCAAACCATCACTGACTGTGGAAACTTTAGGCTGGCCCTCAAGCGACGTGGATTGTGTGCCTCTCCTCTCTTCCTCCAGACTCTGGGACCCCGATTTCCAAAGGAAATGCCAAATTGACTTTCATCAGAGAACGTAACTTTGGACCACTCAGCAGCAGTCCAGTCCTTTTTGTCGAGGCGCCTCTGACGCTGTCTGTTGTTCAAGAGTGGCTTGACACAAGGAACGAGACAGCTGAAAACCATGTCTTGCATACGTCTGTGCGTAGGGGTTCTTGAAGCACTGACTCCAGCTGCAGTCCACTCTTTGTGAATCTCCCCCACATTTTTGAATGGGTTCTGTTTCACAGTCCTCTCCAGGGTGCGGTTATCCCTATTGCTAGTACACTTTTTTTCTACCACATCTTTTCCTTCCCTTCGCCTCTCTATTAATGTGCTTGGACACAGAGCTCTGCGAACAGCCAGCCTCTTTTGCAATGACCTTTTGTGTCTTGGCCTCCTTGTGCAAGGTGTCAGTGGTCGTCTTTTGGACAACTGTCAAGTCAGCAGTCTTCCCCATGACTGTGTAGCCTACAGAACTAGACTGAGAGACCATTTAAAGGCCTTTGCAGGTGTTTTGAGTTAATTAGCTGATAAGAGTGTGTGGCACCAGGTGTCTTCAATATTGAACCTTTTCACAATATTCTAATTTTCTGAGATAGTGACTTTGGGATTTTCCATAGTTGTCAGCTATACTCATCAAAATGAAAAGAAATAAACATGTGAAACCTCTCAGTCTGTGTGTAATGAATGAATATGATATATACAAGTTTCACTTTTTGAAAGGAATTAGTGAAATAAATCAACTTTTTGATGACATTCTAATTATATGACCAGCACCTGTACACGAGCTGCGGTCCTTTAGACCAGTGGTTCCCATCAGTCAGGCGTGTTTGATTAGATGTCTCCCTGATCAAACACACCCGATCCAACTCATCAGCTCGTTGGTAAAGACTCCAAGACCTCAGACGGGCGCATCAGACAAGAGTGACATTCAAGACGTGCAGTGCTGGTTTGGGAACCGCTGCTTTGGAACAACGGCGACCGTTTCATAAGGGTGCGAGACGGTGCCACCCTGCCAGCCACCCCACCGCAGGTACATAGAGACTCCTTGTGAAGCTCCAGCGACATTCCCTCTGCTATTAACCACAACGATTTGCAGTCCCCCAAAAGGGGAAGCACACCGTTCCTGGAGACACTGCAATACCAGGTCGATGCGTGGAGTGGACGGAGCAAGCCCCGGTTCCGGCTCCATGAGCCAAAAATCCATTTAATATGTAGTCCCCAGATAGGGGACGTATCAGATATTAAACTGATAAGAACAGATACTACACTTGATCTTAGCCAAAAGGCCGAGAAGCGATGCCGTTGCCAAGCAGTGGGGGCAGAGCCGGCAAAGGCGACGCCCATCTGGGCCGCGGTGGGTTTCGTACTTTGCCTCTAGGACCACTGCTGTCGATCAGATCGTTTGTTAAATAGTGGAGATGATTTGAAACAACCTGCTTTCGCGAACTGGTCCTAGGTTTTTCCATCGACCTCCACAAAAGCACCGCAGTACAATTCTCTGGACTCCCTAGGTCGTTCTTGATCAGGAGGGGGAAAAAAAAAAAAAGCTCAACTTTAACATTTGGATAGTGTGACGAGTCCCTCGTTCTTCCTGCTACGGCCGGCCAGTGGGTGTGGCTGGGAGACTCATCAAGTGAACCATGTACACCCGTGCTTCCCTCTATAAAGCTTGGGCTTTGTTTGGCGTGGTGTGTTGCTTGCTCCTGGGTGCTTTGGTTTTGATTTTGGTCTTTGTTTATTTTGAGTTCCTTATTCATTTAAATGTGGTTCTGTCTGATGTTTGGTTATTGATGTGTCTGACAGAAATTGTGTTTGGTTTTGTTGATTTCTGGTTTCATATATTTTCTTATTTATGCTGATAAATCTCTTTTCGTTGCAACCTACCAAGCTGCCTATGTCCTCCGTTTCATTTGTCACGGCTTTGAGCCGGTCGTGACACTAGCGACCACGGGGTCATTTAGAAAACGGCCATGGTCGAGTGCCCCCAAAAGCCTGTCGTCCCTGAAGGAAAACTCAGAACTTTGCGAAACCAGGCGAGCGCACGCAACACCCGATTCCATAAAAGGGGCGTGCAAACACACACGGAGCCACAGACAACGCTACGACTGTTAGAAACCACAGGTTCTCTCGGCACCACCTAATCTTCTTTCAACCAGTATGTCCAGGGGAGAGCGCGAACGCAGTCCCCCACTACCATAAATTATGCAGTCGAGATTCCCACATTTGGGGAATTCGCAGGGGTCAGCACAACCGGAGTGCAATGGCCGAGCCTCGCCCTGGGTGAACCACCTTCCTGATCATGGTGTCTCCCCTGCCAGGTAAGTATGAGTCCCCAGGCCTCCAGTCAGAGGCTACCCTATCCCTCTTTGCCGTCCTCATCAACGGTGACCCCCTCCCCCACCCCAAGCAAAGGAAGGGCGTGTCCCTTCCATTACTTGACTGCGATTTCCGTGACCATGCCTTCAAGCCGGCAAACTGCCAAGCACCTACAGGTGCTGGTCGTATGATTAGAATGTCATCAAAAAGTTGATTTCTTTCACTAATTCCTTTCAAAAAGTCAAACTTGTATATTATGTACATTGCACACAGACTGATATATTTCAAATGTTTATTTCTTTTAATTTTGATGATTATAACTGACAACTAAGGAAAATCCCAAATCCGGTATCTCAGCAAATTTAGAATATTACTTAAGACCAATACAAAGAAAGGATTTTTAGAAATCTTGGCCAACTGAAAACTATAAACATGAAAAGTATGAGCGTGTGCAGCACTCAATACTTAGTTGGGGCTCCTTTTGCCTGAATTACTGCAGCAATGCGGCGTGGCATGGAGTCGATCGGTCTGTGGCACTGCTCAGGTGTTATGAGAGCCCAGGTTGCTCTGATAGTGGCCTTCAGCTCTTCTTAATTGTTGGGTCTGGCATATGGCATCTTCCTCTTCACAATACCCCGTAGATTTTCTATGGGGTTAAGGTCAGGCGAGTTTGCTGGCCAATTAAGAACAGGGATACCATGGTCCTTAAACCGGGTACTGGTAGCTTTGGCACTGTGTGCAGGTGCCAAGTCCTGTTGGGAAATGAAATCTGCATCTCCATAAAGTTGGTCAGCAGCAGGAAGCATGAAGTGCTCTAAAACTTCCTGGTATACGGCTGCGTTGACCTTGGACCTCAGAAAACACAGTGGGCCAACACCAGCAGATGACATGGCACCCCAAACCATCACTGACTGTGGAAACTTTAGGCTGGCCCTCAAGCGACGTGGATTGTGTGCCTCTCCTCTCTTCCTCCAGACTCTGGGACCCCGATTTCCAAAGGAAATGCCAAATTGACTTTCATCAGAGAACGTAACTTTGGACCACTCAGCAGCAGTCCAGTCCTTTTTGTCGAGGCGCCTCTGACGCTGTCTGTTGTTCAAGAGTGGCTTGACACAAGGAACGAGACAGCTGAAAACCATGTCTTGCATACGTCTGTGCGTAGGGGTTCTTGAAGCACTGACTCCAGCTGCAGTCCACTCTTTGTGAATCTCCCCCACATTTTTGAATGGGTTCTGTTTCACAGTCCTCTCCAGGGTGCGGTTATCCCTATTGCTAGTACACTTTTTTTTCTACCACATCTTTTCCTTCCCTTCGCCTCTCTATTAATGTGCTTGGACACAGAGCTCTGCGAACAGCCAGCCTCTTTTGCAATGACCTTTTGTGTCTTGGCCTCCTTGTGCAAGGTGTCAGTGGTCGTCTTTTGGACAACTGTCAAGTCAGCAGTCTTCCCCATGACTGTGTAGCCTACAGAACTAGACTGAGAGACCATTTAAAGGCCTTTGCAGGTGTTTTGAGTTAATTAGCTGATAAGAGTGTGTGGCACCAGGTGTCTTCAATATTGAACCTTTTCACAATATTCTAATTTTCTGAGATAGTGACTTTGGGATTTTCCATAGTTGTCAGCTATACTCATCAAAATGAAAAGAAATAAACATGTGAAACCTCTCAGTCTGTGTGTAATGAATGAATATGATATATACAAGTTTCACTTTTTGAAAGGAATTAGTGAAATAAATCAACTTTTTGATGACATTCTAATTATATGACCAGCACCTGTACACGAGCTGCGGTCCTTTAGACCAGTGGTTCCCATCAGTCAGGCGTGTTTGATTAGATGTCTCCCTGATCAAACACACCCGATCCAACTCATCAGCTCGTTGGTAAAGACTCCAAGACCTCAGACGGGCGCATCAGACAAGAGTGACATTCAAGACGTGCAGTGCTGGTTTGGGAACCGCTGCTTTGGAACAACGGCGACCGTTTCATAAGGGTGCGAGACGGTGCCACCCTGCCAGCCACCCCACCGCAGGTACATAGAGACTCCTTGTGAAGCTCCAGCGACATTCCCTCTGCTATTAACCACAACGATTTGCAGTCCCCCAAAAGGGGAAGCACACCGTTCCTGGAGACACTGCAATACCAGGTCGATGCGTGGAGTGGACGGAGCAAGCCCCGGTTCCGGCTCCATGAGCCAAAAATCCATTTAATATGTAGTCCCCAGATAGGGGACGTATCAGATATTAAACTGATAAGAACAGATTTTTTTTTTTTTTTTTTTCGAAAAGTTTTATTGTCACATTTTCATTCATTTTTTCATGCCACACATTTTAAAACATACTCAGTTCCACAAATTTTTTTTTTTTTTTTTTTTTTAAAACAAGGTGACACAATTCTGGTTAAAATCAGTTATTGTTGTGTGTCGTGTAAAGGTCCATGTATGTAAATCAGTGTGGTGTTAAAAGCAGGGCAGATGACTGAAAATAAAAATAAAAATAAAATAAGCATGAATAAATCCGTGAGATAAGAGACAATAAAACATTTCAACTAAAACATCATCTGTTGTACAGGATCGAGGGTGAGTCCTTATCAAGAATTTCCATTCACTCCAGGTCTCCAGAACAGGCCCAAGACTCCCCGCTTCCGGGGCCCAGCGGAAATCCCCTCTCCTCCGGCCCGCTGGCCCGCTGTTCCCGTAGCCGGTGTGGTGAGGGTGCATCTACGGGCGGCCAAGGTCGGTGGCGGCCGGGACCTTCTCGTGCGACCCCGGCCCCCATCCGAATAACGACGTGCGGCCCACCCTGCAGCATAGATCTTATCCTCTGCTCGCACGCGTGGAGGGTCACCGTCACGCGTTTCCCCACCAGCAGGTTTCTGGTTGCCCAGATGGCATCCTTGATCACGTTTAGGGTGAGCCAGAGCGAGGTAAAATCTTGCGGTGTCAAGTCCTTCAAGCCCTGACCCACCCCCAGGATGGCGAGCTTGTAATCCACCTGGGCCCCACCCGCTGGCAGGCACGGGAAAAACAGGGGGCCGGTCTTGGCCCACAGGTCCCGCGCAGCGCCGCACTCCCAGAGCAGATGATGGACGGTCTCCGGGGAACCACATCCGGACCGTGGGCAGGTAGAGTTTTTGGCCATGCCTCTGGAGTGCATAACCGCCCTGACCGGGAGGATCTCGTGGGCCACCATCCACGCCAAGTCTTTGTGCCTGTTCTGGAGAGCTGGGTGGGCAACGTTCCGCCAAACTTGTCTGGCCTCACTTAACGTGAGGCCTGGGATTGGACTCACCGTTTCTCGATCCTGCACAAGAGAGATCAAAGACTTGTGATTAGTTAAAATGGTGGCATCCTTTCCTTCCAATGAGTGTTTCTTTAAAAAGGTCTTAATAAAACTGTACTCTTTTGGCATATTAAAAGACACTGGACTTTTAAGATCAATTGGTAAAACTCTCAACGCTCTTAGGTAAGACCCCATCCAGAAACGAGCCATAGCCGCTGTCTTGTTCTCTCTGGATGAGGTCAATGCATATTGGACATGGAGGGCGGCAAAGCGGCTTCCTAAAAACAAGTGGGGGTCTGGGAGGCCTTTCCCGCCATTCTCTTTTCTTTTTTTAACGACCTCCCTCTTCAGTCGTTCCCACTTGGACCCCCACAGGAAATAAAATACCGCCCTCTCCAGGTTGGCCAGGAATCTTCTTGGGGGACTAAAAACAGAACAGACAAGTAAAATTAGGGGTAAAATCACTGCTTTAAAAATTAAAATCTTTCCTTCAATCGTCATTTGTCTTAGTCCCCAAAACCCCAGTCTTTGCCTAACTTTCCCTAAGATGTCAGTCCAGTTCCCCCGTCCTCCACCCTCTTTGTCAAACTTTACACCTAAAACTGTCAGGTCATTGTCTTTAAAATCCAAATCCAGTCCACCTGTGTCCACGTTTCCCCACGGCCCGAAGAGCTGGGCCTCGGACTTACTCCTATTGAGCTTGGCGCCCGAGGCCCGACCGTACCAGTCAGTCAAGTCCAATGCTCTTCGTACCGATAAAAGGTCAGTCGCTAAAAGGGTTACGTCGTCCATATATAAAACACAGGTCGCTGTCAGTCCACCAGTCCCTGGGATGTCCAGTCCTTTAATCCATTTATCCCTTCTCAAGATTTGTGCCAGTGGCTCAATGCAGGCCACATACAGTAGGGGAGATAAAGGACACCCCTGACGGACGCCGCTGTGAATGTTTACAGCTTTGGATAGATGCCCATTAACTGCAAATTTACTGACTAGGCTGTTGTAAAGCAGTCCCACCCAAGCTATAAACCTCCCTGGGAACCCCATTTTTTCCAGTACCTTAAAAAGGAACTGGTGCGAGATGCGGTCAAAAGCTTTTTCAAAATCTAAATTTAGGACTACTAGCCGAATATTTCTGTCTCTCGCGTAACAGATGGCGTCTCTAATCAGCACCAGGCTGTCTGTGATCTTCCTACCGGGCACAGCGCATGCTTGATCCAGGTGGATTACGTCCTCTAGAACAGTCGACATGCGTGTGGCTAAAATCTTACTAAAAAGTTTACAGTCAAAATTTAAAAGCGTGATTGGTCGCCAGTTCTTCAAGTCAGTCCTGTCTCCTTTTTTGTATAATAATGAAACTATCCCTACTCTAAAGCTGTCCGGAAGTCTGTCGAGAGTCTCAAATTCTTTAAAAACTGTCAGTAGGTCATGTGCTAAAATGTCCCAGAAAGTCAAGTAAAACTCCAAGGGAAGTCCATCCATTCCTGGGGACTTCCCTTTTTTAAAACCTTTGAGGGATTCTTTTAATTCTAAAATAGTAAAATCCTGGGCTAAAAGCACGTTTGGACTCTTTATCTTTTTATCTAAAAAATCTAAAACTTCCTTTAAGATGCCGTCGTGTGCTTCTTTTGGACTATATAAATTACTATAAAAATGTTCTATTTCACCTAAAATTTCCTCCATGTTTTTTGCCTCCCTCCCTCCAAAAGTTTTTAAAATGGTTATTGACCCTCCCCGTGAAATAGTCTTTTTAAAAAAATATCGTGTACACTTTTCTCCTTCTTCTATCTCTTTTTCTTTGCATCTTAAAATGACACCTTTACTCTGAGCTTCGGATAAAACTGACATTTCTTTCTTTACTTCCTTTATTTCCTCTTTAAAATCCAATCCATTATTTAAAAGGTTAAAATATCTCTGCAGTCTTTTTTGCAGCCCCATCATGCATCTTTTTTCTTTGTTCTTTTTCTCTTTACCTATTTTTCTAAAAAAATGTCCTGTCTTTTGTTTCACCATCTCCCACCACTGTGCCCGTGAGTCGTAAAAGTCCTGGAGAGTCTGCCATTGGCTGAACTGCTCCCTATACTCTCTAACCACTTCTTCATCCTCTAATAGGGAGCAGTTCAGCTTCCACAGCCCTCCACCCTACTGTCACACCAACAGGAAGTGAAAGGGTGCAGGAGAGCATCATGTGATCAGTGAAGAAAAGGGGGGTCAATGTTGCATCGGTTGGCGGGCAGTCTCTTGTAAAAATATAGTCAATTCGAGAGGCTCTGGCGCCATCACCACTGAACCAGGTGAAGCCCTCCTCTCTCTGATGCATTGTTTTAAAACAGTCGACTAACTTAAAATCTTTGACTAATTTCTTTAATAAAACTGATGTCTTGTCAACCTTAAAATCATCTCCTACCCTTTTTCTATCTTTCTTAGTTAAAACACAATTAAAATCCCCTGCAACCACTAGGGGAGCCCTACCTAACATGTGGGGCTGCAAATCTTCTAAAAGCTCGTATCTCTCATTTTTTCCTGTAAAACCATACATATTTAAAACATTAAAATCCTTACCTAAAAAAGTCAGATTAACTAAAATTGCCCGCCCATCCCTCACCACAGTGCTGCCCTTCACCAAGATATTGGGATTATTAATTAAAAAGGCAACACCGTCATTTTTGTTAAAATTGGAGCCACTCCAGATGGAGGGTCCTGGGGTCCAAAGTTCTTGCCATCTCCTGTAGTTTGTTAAAAAAGGCAGAGCACACTCTTGCAATAAATAAATATCTGACTTAAAATTTTTTAAACTTGATAAAACACTCTGTGCTCGAAGAGTAGACCTCACACTTCTCACATTGATTGTAGAGATAGTGAGGGCCATGAGCAGTATGGTTAAAAATACAAACATTTAAGATTAAAAAAACAAAATTACAGACTGCAGAACATTACATTAAAATCATGTTATTTCATGTGGCATTTGCTCCTCTCCTTTTCCCCAGAAAAAAAGGGATCAGGAGGGCAAATGCCTGATTCCTCAAGAGTCCACAGAGAGAACCTCTTGTGGCTCTTTGGGTGACGATGTTCTCAGCTTGATGTGCAGGAAAGAGACTTCATTGGGAGACTCTGCGGGCCACATACGGTCTAGATCTTCCGAAGCGGAACTATCTAGCCGATGCGCCGCCCGCAGCCTTTTCTCCTCTGTATGTGACAGAGGAGATCTCGCAGTCCTTTTCTGCACTTGAGCATTTGGGAGTGAACAGTCAGCTTCACTCCCACTTGATGGCATACTTATCTCAGAAACGGTGTTGAGGGAGGAAACCGTTTCCTCCTCTTCATCTTTTGTATCATTTCCTTTCTCTTGTCTGGGAGTGGACTTCCCTCCCCCTGTTTCGTTTCAATCTGTGACTCTGCCCCTTTAGCCGCCCCACTTCCTCTTTCCTGCCCAATCCCTGAGGTTGGCAGAGAATTTGAATTTCCCGCCAAAACCTCAGGGACCGCCTCCTCCTCCCTTTGTTCTTCTGTTTGCTCTGATTGTGGGGCGGCCATTTTGTTGCTTTTTAACTTGTTGGCAAAACTTTTAGGGCAGTCTCTGTAGAGATGGGATGATTCTCCACAGAGGTTGCACCGCCTGCCATTGGTACACTCTTCAAAATTGTGACCAATTTCTCTGCATTTCCCACATACAATTTCTTGGCATGCTTCAGCCAAATGCCCAAACTTTCCACATTTTCTGCATAATTTGGGCATGCCCTGGTAATGAATGTAGCCTCTGTTCTCACCCAGCACAATCATAGAAGGCAGATGCTTCAGGCCCTGGTAGCTCCCGGCATCTTCCCATTGTTTAATGGGAATTCGCCAGGAGCATGTCCAGATGCCATCCTCATCTAAAACCTTGACTGGCTGGCCTCGAACCGTGCAAAATCTACCCAGCCAGACACAAATGTCCTCCCCAGTCACTGTCTCATTAAACATTCTAACAATCACAGTTTTAAGTGTATTATCAGATAGCTTTTCAACAGTAAACATGGAGAACTGGGATTTTACTGATTCAAATCTGTGCCAAAAATCATTCAGGTGGGAAACAGCTCTAAAGCTAACATCATAGCCTTTGTTCAGGGGCAGAGTCACAATACAATTCAGTTCTTCAGGTTTAAAATGTAAGGTCTTCTGGAGAAGCTTTCTGGAGAAGTCGAGACGTGACATCCCCAAGAGCCTTCCATCAACTTCTCTGAATAAAAAACGCACGCTGTGGTGCCTCCGCAAGCCGGCACGGGCAGCCGACATGGTGGAGGCACCAACAGCCTAAAACAAACTTTACAAATCAAAAAACCAATAAATAAATTACCAAATAAATAAATAAATAAATAAATAAATAAAACCTTACCTTAAAACAGCTTGTTCGCAAAAACAGTAGCAGCAATTTCAAATATACCTCTTGAAAGTTGGGGGCTCGCGATACAGCAAGACCTCGAGCCAGGAAACCCTCAAAAGGCGATCGCAGCTCAACCTGACGACAAGATACTTGATCTTAGCCAAAAGGCCGAGAAGCGATGCCGTTGCCAAGCAGTGGGGGCAGAGCCGGCAAAGGCGACGCCCATCTGGGCCGCGGTGGGTTTCGTACTTTGCCTCTAGGACCACTGCTGTCGATCAGATCGTTTGTTAAATAGTGGAGATGATTTGAAACAACCTGCTTTCGCGAACTGGTCCTAGGTTTTTCCATCGACCTCCACAAAAGCACCGCAGTACAATTCTCTGGACTCCCTAGGTCGTTCTTGATCAGGAGGGGGGGAAAAAAAAAAAGCTCAACTTTAACATTTGGATAGTGTGACGAGTCCCTCGTTCTTCCTGCTACGGCCGGCCAGTGGGTGTGGCTGGGAGACTCATCAAGTGAACCATGTACACCCGTGCTTCCCTCTATAAAGCTTGGGCTTTGTTTGGCGTGGTGTGTTGCTTGCTCCTGGGTGCTTTGGTTTTGATTTTGGTCTTTGTTTATTTTGAGTTCCTTATTCATTTAAATGTGGTTCTGTCTGATGTTTGGTTATTGATGTGTCTGACAGAAATTGTGTTTGGTTTTGTTGATTTCTGGTTTCATATATTTTCTTATTTATGCTGATAAATCTCTTTTCGTTGCAACCTACCAAGCTGCCTATGTCCTCCGTTTCATTTGTCACGGCTTTGAGCCGGTCGTGACACTAGCGACCACGGGGTCATTTAGAAAACGGCCATGGTCGAGTGCCCCCAAAAGCCTGTCGTCCCTGAAGGAAAACTCAGAACTTTGCGAAACCAGGCGAGCGCACGCAACACCCGATTCCATAAAAGGGGCGTGCAAACACACACGGAGCCACAGACAACGCTACGACTGTTAGAAACCACAGGTTCTCTCGGCACCACCTAATCTTCTTTCAACCAGTATGTCCAGGGGAGAGCGCGAACGCAGTCCCCCACTACCATAAATTATGCAGTCGAGATTCCCACATTTGGGGAATTCGCAGGGGTCAGCACAACCGGAGTGCAATGGCCGAGCCTCGCCCTGGGTGAACCACCTTCCTGATCATGGTGTCTCCCCTGCCAGGTAAGTATGAGTCCCCAGGCCTCCAGTCAGAGGCTACCCTATCCCTCTTTGCCGTCCTCATCAACAGTGACCCCCCTCCCCCACCCCAAGCAAAGGAAGGGCGTGTCCCTTCCATTACTTGACTGCGATTTCCGTGACCATGCCTTCAAGCCGGCAAACTGCCAAGCACCTACAGGTGCTGGTCGTATGATTAGAATGTCATCAAAAAGTTGATTTCTTTCACTAATTCCTTTCAAAAAGTCAAACTTGTATATTATGTACATTGCACACAGACTGATATATTTCAAATGTTTATTTCTTTTAATTTTGATGATTATAACTGACAACTAAGGAAAATCCCAAATCCGGTATCTCAGCAAATTTAGAATATTACTTAAGACCAATACAAAGAAAGGATTTTTAGAAATCTTGGCCAACTGAAAACTATAAACATGAAAAGTATGAGCGTGTGCAGCACTCAATACTTAGTTGGGGCTCCTTTTGCCTGAATTACTGCAGCAATGCGGCGTGGCATGGAGTCGATCGGTCTGTGGCACTGCTCAGGTGTTATGAGAGCCCAGGTTGCTCTGATAGTGGCCTTCAGCTCTTCTTAATTGTTGGGTCTGGCATATGGCATCTTCCTCTTCACAATACCCCGTAGATTTTCTATGGGGTTAAGGTCAGGCGAGTTTGCTGGCCAATTAAGAACAGGGATACCATGGTCCTTAAACCGGGTACTGGTAGCTTTGGCACTGTGTGCAGGTGCCAAGTCCTGTTGGGAAATGAAATCTGCATCTCCATAAAGTTGGTCAGCAGCAGGAAGCATGAAGTGCTCTAAAACTTCCTGGTATACGGCTGCGTTGACCTTGGACCTCAGAAAACACAGTGGGCCAACACCAGCAGATGACATGGCACCCCAAACCATCACTGACTGTGGAAACTTTAGGCTGGCCCTCAAGCGACGTGGATTGTGTGCCTCTCCTCTCTTCCTCCAGACTCTGGGACCCCGATTTCCAAAGGAAATGCCAAATTGACTTTCATCAGAGAACGTAACTTTGGACCACTCAGCAGCAGTCCAGTCCTTTTTGTCGAGGCGCCTCTGACGCTGTCTGTTGTTCAAGAGTGGCTTGACACAAGGAACGAGACAGCTGAAAACCATGTCTTGCATACGTCTGTGCGTAGGGGTTCTTGAAGCACTGACTCCAGCTGCAGTCCACTCTTTGTGAATCTCCCCCACATTTTTGAATGGGTTCTGTTTCACAGTCCTCTCCAGGGTGCGGTTATCCCTATTGCTAGTACACTTTTTTTCTACCACATCTTTTCCTTCCCTTCGCCTCTCTATTAATGTGCTTGGACACAGAGCTCTGCGAACAGCCAGCCTCTTTTGCAATGACCTTTTGTGTCTTGGCCTCCTTGTGCAAGGTGTCAGTGGTCGTCTTTTGGACAACTGTCAAGTCAGCAGTCTTCCCCATGACTGTGTAGCCTACAGAACTAGACTGAGAGACCATTTAAAGGCCTTTGCAGGTGTTTTGAGTTAATTAGCTGATAAGAGTGTGTGGCACCAGGTGTCTTCAATATTGAACCTTTTCACAATATTCTAATTTTCTGAGATAGTGACTTTGGGATTTTCCATAGTTGTCAGCTATACTCATCAAAATGAAAAGAAATAAACATGTGAAACCTCTCA
The DNA here is from genome assembly GCF_024489055.1 of Chanodichthys erythropterus. NCBI lineage: Eukaryota > Metazoa > Chordata > Actinopteri > Cypriniformes > Xenocyprididae > Chanodichthys > Chanodichthys erythropterus. Next base: position 920,164 of record NC_090240.1, read on the forward strand.
GTCTGTGTGTAATGAATGAATATGATATATACAAGTTTCACTTTTTGAAAGGAATTAGTGAAATAAATCAACTTTTTGATGACATTCTAATTATATGACCAGCACCTGTACACGAGCTGCGGTCCTTTAGACCAGTGGTTCCCATCAGTCAGGCGTGTTTGATTAGATGTCTCCCTGATCAAACACACCCGATCCAACTCATCAGCTCGTTGGTAAAGACTCCAAGACCTCAGACGGGCGCATCAGACAAGAGTGACATTCAAGACGTGCAGTGCTGGTTTGGGAACCGCTGCTTTGGAACAACGGCGACCGTTTCATAAGGGTGCGAGACGGTGCCACCCTGCCAGCCACCCCACCGCAGGTACATAGAGACTCCTTGTGAAGCTCCAGCGACATTCCCTCTGCTATTAACCACAACGATTTGCAGTCCCCCAAAAGGGGAAGCACACCGTTCCTGGAGACACTGCAATACCAGGTCGATGCGTGGAGTGGACGGAGCAAGCCCCGGTTCCGGCTCCATGAGCCAAAAATCCATTTAATATGTAGTCCCCAGATAGGGGACGTATCAGATATTAAACTGATAAGAACAGATACTACACTTGATCTTAGCCAAAAGGCCGAGAAGCGATGCCGTTGCCAAGCAGTGGGGGCAGAGCCGGCAAAGGCGACGCCCATCTGGGCCGCGGTGGGTTTCGTACTTTGCCTCTAGGACCACTGCTGTCGATCAGATCGTTTGTTAAATAGTGGAGATGATTTGAAACAACCTGCTTTCGCGAACTGGTCCTAGGTTTTTCCATCGACCTCCACAAAAGCACCGCAGTACAATTCTCTGGACTCCCTAGGTCGTTCTTGATCAGGAGGGGGGGAAAAAAAAAAAGCTCAACTTTAACATTTGGATAGTGTGACGAGTCCCTCGTTCTTCCTGCTACGGCCGGCCAGTGGGTGTGGCTGGGAGACTCATCAAGTGAACCATGTACACCCGTGCTTCCCTCTATAAAGCTTGGGCTTTGTTTGGCGTGGTGTGTTGCTTGCTCCTGGGTGCTTTGGTTTTGATTTTGGTCTTTGTTTATTTTGAGTTCCTTATTCATTTAAATGTGGTTCTGTCTGATGTTTGGTTATTGATGTGTCTGACAGAAATTGTGTTTGGTTTTGTTGATTTCTGGTTTCATATATTTTCTTATTTATGCTGATAAATCTCTTTTCGTTGCAACCTACCAAGCTGCCTATGTCCTCCGTTTCATTTGTCACGGCTTTGAGCCGGTCGTGACACTAGCGACCACGGGGTCATTTAGAAAACGGCCATGGTCGAGTGCCCCCAAAAGCCTGTCGTCCCTGAAGGAAAACTCAGAACTTTGCGAAACCAGGCGAGCGCACGCAACACCCGATTCCATAAAAGGGGCGTGCAAACACACACGGAGCCACAGACAACGCTACGACTGTTAGAAACCACAGGTTCTCTCGGCACCACCTAATCTTCTTTCAACCAGTATGTCCAGGGGAGAGCGCGAACGCAGTCCCCCACTACCATAAATTATGCAGTCGAGATTCCCACATTTGGGGAATTCGCAGGGGTCAGCACAACCGGAGTGCAATGGCCGAGCCTCGCCCTGGGTGAACCACCTTCCTGATCATGGTGTCTCCCCTGCCAGGTAAGTATGAGTCCCCAGGCCTCCAGTCAGAGGCTACCCTATCCCTCTTTGCCGTCCTCATCAACGGTGACCCCCTCCCCCACCCCAAGCAAAGGAAGGGCGTGTCCCTTCCATTACTTGACTGCGATTTCCGTGACCATGCCTTCAAGCCGGCAAACTGCCAAGCACCTACAGGTGCTGGTCGTATGATTAGAATGTCATCAAAAAGTTGATTTCTTTCACTAATTCCTTTCAAAAAGTCAAACTTGTATATTATGTACATTGCACACAGACTGATATATTTCAAATGTTTATTTCTTTTAATTTTGATGATTATAACTGACAACTAAGGAAAATCCCAAATCCGGTATCTCAGCAAATTTAGAATATTACTTAAGACCAATACAAAGAAAGGATTTTTAGAAATCTTGGCCAACTGAAAACTATAAACATGAAAAGTATGAGCGTGTGCAGCACTCAATACTTAGTTGGGGCTCCTTTTGCCTGAATTACTGCAGCAATGCGGCGTGGCATGGAGTCGATCGGTCTGTGGCACTGCTCAGGTGTTATGAGAGCCCAGGTTGCTCTGATAGTGGCCTTCAGCTCTTCTTAATTGTTGGGTCTGGCATATGGCATCTTCCTCTTCACAATACCCCGTAGATTTTCTATGGGGTTAAGGTCAGGCGAGTTTGCTGGCCAATTAAGAACAGGGATACCATGGTCCTTAAACCGGGTACTGGTAGCTTTGGCACTGTGTGCAGGTGCCAAGTCCTGTTGGGAAATGAAATCTGCATCTCCATAAAGTTGGTCAGCAGCAGGAAGCATGAAGTGCTCTAAAACTTCCTGGTATACGGCTGCGTTGACCTTGGACCTCAGAAAACACAGTGGGCCAACACCAGCAGATGACATGGCACCCCAAACCATCACTGACTGTGGAAACTTTAGGCTGGCCCTCAAGCGACGTGGATTGTGTGCCTCTCCTCTCTTCCTCCAGACTCTGGGACCCCGATTTCCAAAGGAAATGCCAAATTGACTTTCATCAGAGAACGTAACTTTGGACCACTCAGCAGCAGTCCAGTCCTTTTTGTCGAGGCGCCTCTGACGCTGTCTGTTGTTCAAGAGTGGCTTGACACAAGGAACGAGACAGCTGAAAACCATGTCTTGCATACGTCTGTGCGTAGGGGTTCTTGAAGCACTGACTCCAGCTGCAGTCCACTCTTTGTGAATCTCCCCCACATTTTTGAATGGGTTCTGTTTCACAGTCCTCTCCAGGGTGCGGTTATCCCTATTGCTAGTACACTTTTTATTATACCACATCTTTTCCTTCCCTTCGCCTCTCTATTAATGTGCTTGGACACAGAGCTCTGCGAACAGCCAGCCTCTTTTGCAATGACCTTTTGTGTCTTGGCCTCCTTGTGCAAGGTGTCAGTGGTCGTCTTTTGGACAACTGTCAAGTCAGCAGTCTTCCCCATGACTGTGTAGCCTACAGAACTAGACTGAGAGACCATTTAAAGGCCTTTGCAGGTGTTTTGAGTTAATTAGCTGATAAGAGTGTGTGGCACCAGGTGTCTTCAATATTGAACCTTTTCACAATATTCTAATTTTCTGAGATAGTGACTTTGGGATTTTCCATAGTTGTCAGCTATACTCATCAAAATGAAAAGAAATAAACATGTGAAACCTCTCAGTCTGTGTGTAATGAATGAATATGATATATACAAGTTTCACTTTTTGAAAGGAATTAGTGAAATAAATCAACTTTTTGATGACATTCTAATTATATGACCAGCACCTGTACACGAGCTGCGGTCCTTTAGACCAGTGGTTCCCATCAGTCAGGCGTGTTTGATTAGATGTCTCCCTGATCAAACACACCCGATCCAACTCATCAGCTCGTTGGTAAAGACTCCAAGACCTCAGACGGGCGCATCAGACAAGAGTGACATTCAAGACGTGCAGTGCTGGTTTGGGAACCGCTGCTTTGGAACAACGGCGACCGTTTCATAAGGGTGCGAGACGGTGCCACCCTGCCAGCCACCCCACCGCAGGTACATAGAGACTCCTTGTGAAGCTCCAGCGACATTCCCTCTGCTATTAACCACAACGATTTGCAGTCCCCCAAAAGGGGAAGCACACCGTTCCTGGAGACACTGCAATACCAGGTCGATGCGTGGAATGGACGGAGCAAGCCCCGGTTCCGGCTCCATGAGCCAAAAATCCATTTAATATGTAGTCCCCAGATAGGGGACGTATCAGATATTAAACTGATAAGAACAGATTTTTTTTTTTTTTTTTTTTTTGAAAAGTTTTATTGTCACCATTTTCAATCTTTCACTTTTTCACACACATTTTCATTTTCGAGCACACATTTTTTTTTTTAAAACAAGCAATAATAAGTAACGTCAGCCATTGTGTTTTGTCTTGTTTGTTTCAAGTCCATTTTGTGTGTGTGTTAAAATGTGTGGGCATCTTAAAAGTAAAATACAAAATTTAAAACAAGCATCTCGTTCTTTTTTCTCTAATAAAATCCAATTTCATTTGATAAAACACAATAAAAACAACAATTAATAGCCTTTAAAAGTCCTCTGTTGTGCAAAACCGGGGGTGAGTCCTTAGCAAATTAGTCTTCACCCCACTCTCCAGAACAGGCACGTGAGATGCCACTTCATGGGCTCAGCGGAGATCCCCTCTCCTCCGGCCCGCTGGCCCGCTGTTCCCGTAGCCAGATTGGTGAGGGTGCATCTACGGGCGGCCAGGGCTGTTGGCGGCCGGGACCCTCTCCGTGCGACCCCGGCCCCCCCGTCCGAATATCGTCGTCCGGTACCCCTGCAGCATTGATGTTACCTTTAGCTCGCATGCATGGAGGGTCACCGTAACGCCCTTCCCTACCAGCAGGTTTCTGGTGGCCCAGATGGCATCCTTGATGACATTGAGGGTGAGCCAGAGCGAGGTGAATTTCTGTGCCGTCAAGTCCTTCAAGCCCCGGCCCACCCCAAGGATGGCGAGCTGGTACCCGAACTGGGCCCCACCCGCTGGTAGGCACGGGAAATACAGGGGGCCGGTTTTGGCCCACAGGTCCCGCGCAGCGCCGCACTCCCAGAGCAGGTGGTGGACGGTCTCCGGGGAATTGCAGCCGGACCGAGGGCAGGTGGGGTTTTTGGCCATGCTTCTGGAGTGCATAACTGCCCTGACCGGGAGGATCTCATGAGCCACCATCCACGATAAGTCCTTGTGCCTGTTCTGGAGAGCGGGGTGAGCAGCGTTCCTCCAAACTTGTTTGGCCTCACGTAATGTGAGGCCTGGAACTGGACTCACCGGTTCCCGGTCCTGCACAAGAGAGACAAGATGCTTGTGATTAGTTAAAATGGTGACATCTTCACTTTCTAAAAAGTATTTCTTTAAAAACTTTTTTATAAAACTGTACTCTTTAGGCAAGTTAAAAGACACTGGGGTTTTCAAGTCCACTGGTAAAATTTTCAATGTTCTTAGGTAAGACCCCATCCAAAATCGCGCCATTGCAGCCGTCTTGTTTTCTTTGGATGGGGTCATGGCATAACTAATGTGCAGGGCGGTGAAGCGGCTGCCTAAAAACAGGTGGGGGTCTGGGAGGCCTTTTCCACCATTCTCCGGCCTTTTCTTCACGATCTCCCTCTTCAGGCGCTCCCACTTAGACCCCCACAGGAAATAAAACACCGCCCTCTCCAGCTCCGCAAGGAATCGCCGAGGGGGACTAAAAACAGAACAGACAAGTAAAATTAGAGGTAAAATCACAGATTTAAAAATTAAAACCTTGCCCTCAAACGTCAACTGTCTTAGTCCCCAAAACCCCAGTCTTTGCCTAACTTTCCCTAACATGTCAGTCCAGTTTCCCCGTCCTCCACCCTCGCTGTCAAATTTTACTCCTAAAACTTTAAAATCGTTGTCTTTAAAAGTCAAGTCGAGTTCACCTGTGTCTATGTCTCCCCACGGCCCGAAGAGCTGGGCCTCGGACTTGTTCCTGTTAAGCTTAGCGCCCGAGGCCCGACCGTACCAGTCAGTCAAGTCCAAAGCTCTTCGTATGGATAAAACGTCCGTGGCTAAAAGAGTTACGTCGTCCATGTATAAAACACAGGTCGCCGTCAGTCCACCCGTCCCAGGCACGTCCAGTCCTTTGATCCATTTATCCCTTCTCAAGATCTGTGCCAGTGGCTCAATACAAGCCACATACAAAAGAGGAGATAAAGGACATCCTTGACGGACACCACTGTGGATATTCACAGATTTGGAAAGATGCCCGTTTACAAGGATTTTGCTGACTGTTCCCTTGTACAGCAGTCCCACCCAGGCTATAAATCTCTCTGGAAACCCCATTTTTTGCAGTACCTGAAAAAGGTACTGGTGCGAGACTCGGTCAAATGCTTTTTCAAAGTCTAAATTTAGCACCACTAGCCGAATATTTCTGTCTCTCGCATAACAGATGGAGTCTCTAATCAACACTAGGCTGTCTGTTATCTTCCTCCCTGGTACGGCACAGGCTTGATCCGGGTGGATCACGTCTTCTAAAACAGTCGACATTCGTTTGGCTAAAATTTTACTAAAAAGTTTGCAGTCAACATTTAAAAGAGAAATAGGTCGCCAATTCTTTAAGTCAGTCTTGTCTCCTTTTTTTCCCAGAAGCGTCACTATCCCTATTCTAAAGCTGTCAGGGAGTCTGTCGAGTGTGTCAAACTCTTTAAAAACTGTGAGTAAGTCGTGTGCTAAAATATCCCAAAACGTCACATAAAACTCTAGGGGTAGTCCGTCTAGTCCTGGGGATTTTCCCCGCTTAAAACCTCTAAGAGCTTCTTGCATTTCTAAAATAGTAAAATCTTGGGATAAAAGCGTGTGTTGTCCCTCCAACTTTTTCTCTATAAAAGACAACACTTCTTTTAAAATCTCACTGTTTGTTCCCTTAATACTGTATAAGTCCTCATAAAATGTTTCTATTTCATTTAAAATTTCCTTTGTCGTGTTTGACTCCCTCCCTCCTGTTTTTAAAGTTGTGATTGCCCCTCCCCGCGTTATGACCTTTTTAAAAAAGTACCTGGTACATTTTTCACCTTCCTCAATATCTCTTTCTTTACTTCTTAAAATAATTCCTTTGTTTTTTATTGTAGAACAGGTTGACATTTCTCTTTTTACTTCTTTTATTTCTTCACTAAAATCAAAACCATTATTAAAAAGATTAAAATACCTCTGTAATCGCTTCTGCAGCCCCATCATGCGGTTTTCTTCCTTTTTCTTTTTTTCCTTCCCTATCTTACTAAAAAACTCTTTTGTCCGTCCTTTAACCATCTCCCACCATTGTGCTCGTGTCTCATAGAAGTCTTGGAGAGTTTGCCATTGGCTAAACTGCTCCCTGTATTTTCTAACTACCTCCTCATCCTCTAACAGGGAGCAGTTTAGCTTCCACAAACCTCCACCTACCGTCACACCAACAGGAAGTGATAGAGTGCAGGACAGCATGGAGTGATCTGAAAAAAAGAGGGGGGTTAATCTAGCATCGGTTGGCGGGAAGTCACGTGTAAAAACATAGTCTATTCGAGAGGCTCTGGTACCATCACCATTAAACCAGGTGTAGCCCGCCTCTCTTTGATGCATTGTTCTAAAACAGTCAACTAATTTAAAATCTTTGACTAAACCTTGTAATAAAACCGATGTCTTGTCCACCCTAAAATCCTCTGTTGCCCTTTTCCTGTCTTTCTGAGTTAAAACACAATTAAAATCCCCTGCCACAACTAAGGGGACTCTGCCTAGCATGTGGGGCTGCAAGTCTTCTAAAAGTTCATACCTCTCGTTTTTTTCTGTAAAACCATATACATTAAGAACATTAAAATCTCTACCTAAAAAAGTCAGTTTTGCAAGAGTTGCCCGCCCGTCTCTCACCACTGTGCTACCCTTCACCAAGATATGGGGGTTATTAATTAAAATTGCAACACCATCGTTCTTGTTAGAATTTGACCCACTCCAAATGGAAGGGCCTTGAGTCCACAACTCCTCCCACCTCCTGTAACTTGTTAAAAAAGGTAAAGCACATTCTTGTAATAAAACGACATCTGACTTAAAAGACTTTAAAAAGGATAAAATGCTCTGTGCTCGTAAGATGGACTTCACACTTCTCACATTGATAGTGGAGAAAGTGAGTGCCATGAGCAGAATTAAAAGGTATGAACTTATCTTTTGTCTTGAGATTAAAAGGGAAACAGAATTACAGAGGCAGACATTAAAAACGGATTAAAATCATGTGTTGAACTGTGTCACTAGCTCCTATCTTAACCCAGGGGGCCCGGGATCAGGAGGGCAAGTGCCTGATTCCTCAAGAGCCACAGAGGGAAACTCTTGTGACTCTTTCGGTGTCGATGTTCTTAGCTTTATGTGCAAAAAGGACACTTCATTGGGGGATTCTGAGGGCCACATACGATCCAGATCTTCCGAGGGGGAACTATCTGGATGATGCGTTACCCTCAGCTTTTTCTCCTTTTCAAATAATGGAGATCCCGCAGGCCTTTTCTGCACCTGAGCATTTGGGAGTGTACAATCAGTCTCACTCCCACTTGAAACAGTTTGGAGGGAGGAATCGGTCTCCTCCTCACTCTCTGTTTCTTGGACTTTTCTGTCAGGGGAGGAGGGGACTTCCTCTCCCACCATGTCTGACTTTGCCTCTTTGGCCGCCCCACTTCCTCCTTCCTGTCCAGTCCCTGAGGTTGGCTGGAAATTCAAATTTCCCGCCAAAACCTCAGGCCCCGCCTCCTTGTCTCTTTGTTCCTCCATTTCCTCTTTTTGTGGGGCGGCCATCTTGTTTCCTTTCAACTTGTTGGCAAAACTCTTAGGGCAGTCTCTGTAGAGATGGTTTGTTTCTCCACAAAGATTGCACCGTCTGCCATTGGTACAATCATCAAAACTGTGACCAATTTCTCTACACTTCCCACATACTAACTCTTGGCATGCTTCAGCGAGATGCCCAACTCTGCCACACTTCCTGCACAGTTTAGGCATTCCTTGATAATGTATGTAGCCTCTGTTCTCTCCAAGCACAATCATGGAAGGCAGATGTTTCAGGCCCTGGTAGCCCCCAGCGTCTTCCCATTGTTTAATGGGAATTCGCCAGGAGCATGTCCAGATGCCATCTTCATCTAACACTTTGACAGGCTGGCCTCGAACAGTGCAAAATCTACCCAACCAGACACAAATATCATCTCCAGTCACTGTTTCATTAAACATCCTGACAATCACAGTTTTAAGTGTGTTATCCGATAGTTTCTCCACAGTGAACATGGAGAACTGGGCTTTAACTGAATCAAACCTTTGCCAAAAGTCATTAAGAAGGGCAGCAGTTTTAAAACTTACATCAAATCCTTTGTTCTGAGGCAGAGTCATCAAACAATTTAAATCATCACATTTAAAAGCTAAGGTCTTTTGGATCAGCTTCCTGGAAAAGTCCATGCGGGACATTCCCAGGAGCTTCCCCTCAACCTCCCTAAATAAAAGCGAACGCTGTGGTGCCTCCGCACGCCGGCACGGGCAGCCGACATGATGGAGACACCAACAGCCTAAAAACCTTAAAACAACAATAAATACAACAATAAATAACCAAATAAATAACTAAAAGACCTTACCTTAAAACTTGTTGGAGCTTGAAGCAGCAGATTTCAATATACCTCTCAAAAGTTGTGCGACTCGGGATATAAAAGATCTCGAGCCAAGTAACCTCCAAGAGGCGATCGCAGTCTCAACCGTCCAACCAGACACTTGATCTTAGCCAAAAGGCCGAGAAGCGATGCCGTTGCCAAGCAGTGGGGGCAGAGCCGGCAAAGGCGACGCCCATCTGGGCCGCGGTGGGTTTCGTACTTTGCCTCTAGGACCACTGCTGTCGATCAGATCGTTTGTTAAATAGTGGAGATGATTTGAAACAACCTGCTTTCGCGAACTGGTCCTAGGTTTTTCCATCGACCTCCACAAAAGCACCGCAGTACAATTCTCTGGACTCCCTAGGTCGTTCTTGATCAGGAGGGGGGGGAAAAAAAAAAAGCTCAACTTTAACATTTGGATAGTGTGACGAGTCCCTCGTTCTTCCTGCTACGGCCGGCCAGTGGGTGTGGCTGGGAGACTCATCAAGTGAACCATGTACACCCGTGCTTCCCTCTATAAAGCTTGGGCTTTGTTTGGCGTGGTGTGTTGCTTGCTCCTGGGTGCTTTGGTTTTGATTTTGGTCTTTGTTTATTTTGAGTTCCTTATTCATTTAAATGTGGTTCTGTCTGATGTTTGGTTATTGATGTGTCTGACAGAAATTGTGTTTGGTTTTGTTGATTTCTGGTTTCATATATTTTCTTATTTATGCTGATAAATCTCTTTTCGTTGCAACCTACCAAGCTGCCTATGTCCTCCGTTTCATTTGTCACGGCTTTGAGCCGGTCGTGACAATAGCGACCACGGGGTCATTTAGAAAACGGCCATGGTCGAGTGCCCCCAAAAGCCTGTCGTCCCTGAAGGAAAACTCAGAACTTTGCGAAACCAGGCGAGCGCACGCAACACCCGATTCCATAAAAGGGGCGTGCAAACACACACGGAGCCACAGACAACGCTACGACTGTTAGAAACCACAGGTTCTCTCGGCACCACCTAATCTTCTTTCAACCAGTATGTCCAGGGGAGAGCGCGAACGCAGTCCCCCACTACCATAAATTATGCAGTCGAGATTCCCACATTTGGGGAATTCGCAGGGGTCAGCACAACCGGAGTGCAATGGCCGAGCCTCGCCCTGGGTGAACCACCTTCCTGATCATGGTGTCTCCCCTGCCAGGTAAGTATGAGTCCCCAGGCCTCCAGTCAGAGGCTACCCTATCCCTCTTTGCCGTCCTCATCAACGGTGACCCCCTCCCCCACCCCAAGCAAAGGAAGGGCGTGTCCCTTCCATTACTTGACTGCGATTTCCGTGACCATGCCTTCAAGCCGGCAAACTGCCAAGCACCTACAGGTGCTGGTCGTATGATTAGAATGTCATCAAAAAGTTGATTTCTTTCACTAATTCCTTTCAAAAAGTCAAACTTGTATATTATGTACATTGCACACAGACTGATATATTTCAAATGTTTATTTCTTTTAATTTTGATGATTATAACTGACAACTAAGGAAAATCCCAAATCCGGTATCTCAGCAAATTTAGAATATTACTTAAGACCAATACAAAGAAAGGATTTTTAGAAATCTTGGCCAACTGAAAACTATAAACATGAAAAGTATGAGCGTGTGCAGCACTCAATACTTAGTTGGGGCTCCTTTTGCCTGAATTACTGCAGCAATGCGGCGTGGCATGGAGTCGATCGGTCTGTGGCACTGCTCAGGTGTTATGAGAGCCCAGGTTGCTCTGATAGTGGCCTTCAGCTCTTCTTAATTGTTGGGTCTGGCATATGGCATCTTCCTCTTCACAATACCCCGTAGATTTTCTATGGGGTTAAGGTCAGGCGAGTTTGCTGGCCAATTAAGAACAGGGATACCATGGTCCTTAAACCGGGTACTGGTAGCTTTGGCACTGTGTGCAGGTGCCAAGTCCTGTTGGGAAATGAAATCTGCATCTCCATAAAGTTGGTCAGCAGCAGGAAGCATGAAGTGCTCTAAAACTTCCTGGTATACGGCTGCGTTGACCTTGGACCTCAGAAAACACAGTGGGCCAACACCAGCAGATGACATGGCACCCCAAACCATCACTGACTGTGGAAACTTTAGGCTGGCCCTCAAGCGACGTGGATTGTGTGCCTCTCCTCTCTTCCTCCAGACTCTGGGACCCCGATTTCCAAAGGAAATGCCAAATTGACTTTCATCAGAGAACGTAACTTTGGACCACTCAGCAGCAGTCCAGTCCTTTTTGTCGAGGCGCCTCTGACGCTGTCTGTTGTTCAAGAGTGGCTTGACACAAGGAACGAGACAGCTGAAAACCATGTCTTGCATACGTCTGTGCGTAGGGGTTCTTGAAGCACTGACTCCAGCTGCAGTCCACTCTTTGTGAATCTCCCCCACATTTTTGAATGGGTTCTGTTTCACAGTCCTCTCCAGGGTGCGGTTATCCCTATTGCTAGTACACTTTTTTTCTACCACATCTTTTCCTTCCCTTCGCCTCTCTATTAATGTGCTTGGACACAGAGCTCTGCGAACAGCCAGCCTCTTTTGCAATGACCTTTTGTGTCTTGGCCTCCTTGTGCAAGGTGTCAGTGGTCGTCTTTTGGACAACTGTCAAGTCAGCAGTCTTCCCCATGACTGTGTAGCCTACAGAACTAGACTGAGAGACCATTTAAAGGCCTTTGCAGGTGTTTTGAGTTAATTAGCTGATAAGAGTGTGTGGCACCAGGTGTCTTCAATATTGAACCTTTTCACAATATTCTAATTTTCTGAGATAGTGACTTTGGGATTTTCCATAGTTGTCAGCTATACTCATCAAAATGAAAAGAAATAAACATGTGAAACCTCTCAGTCTGTGTGTAATGAATGAATATGATATATACAAGTTTCACTTTTTGAAAGGAATTAGTGAAATAAATCAACTTTTTGATGACATTCTAATTATATGACCAGCACCTGTACACGAGCTGCGGTCCTTTAGACCAGTGGTTCCCATCAGTCAGGCGTGTTTGATTAGATGTCTCCCTGATCAAACACACCCGATCCAACTCATCAGCTCGTTGGTAAAGACTCCAAGACCTCAGACGGGCGCATCAGACAAGAGTGACATTCAAGACGTGCAGTGCTGGTTTGGGAACCGCTGCTTTGGAACAACGGCGACCGTTTCATAAGGGTGCGAGACGGTGCCACCCTGCCAGCCACCCCACCGCAGGTACATAGAGACTCCTTGTGAAGCTCCAGCGACATTCCCTCTGCTATTAACCACAACGATTTGCAGTCCCCCAAAAGGGGAAGCACACCGTTCCTGGAGACACTGCAATACCAGGTCGATGCGTGGAGTGGACGGAGCAAGCCCCGGTTCCGGCTCCATGAGCCAAAAATCCATTTAATATGTAGTCCCCAGATAGGGGACGTATCAGATATTAAACTGATAAGAACAGATTTTTTTTTTTTTTTTTTTTGAAAAGTTTTATTGTCACCATTTTCAATCTTTCACTTTTTCACACACATTTTCATTTTCGAGCACACATTTTTTTTTTTTTTTTTTTAAAACAAGCAATAATAAGTAACGTCAGCCATTGTGTTTTGTCTTGTTTGTTTCAAGTCCATTTTGTGTGTGTGTTAAAATGTGTGGGCATCTTAAAAGTAAAATACAAAATTTAAAACAAGCATCTCGTTCTTTTTTCTCTAATAAAATCCAATTTCATTTGATAAAACACAATAAAAACAACAATTAATAGCCTTTAAAAGTCCTCTGTTGTGCAAAACCGGGGGTGAGTCCTTAGCAAATTAGTCTTCACCCCACTCTCCAGAACAGGCACGTGAGATGCCACTTCATGGGCTCAGCGGAGATCCCCTCTCCTCCGGCCCGCTGGCCCGCTGTTCCCGTAGCCAGATTGGTGAGGGTGCATCTACGGGCGGCCAGGGCTGTTGGCGGCCGGGACCCTCTCCGTGCGACCCCGGCCCCCCCGTCCGAATATCGTCGTCCGGTACCCCTGCAGCATTGATGTTACCTTTAGCTCGCATGCATGGAGGGTCACCGTAACGCCCTTCCCTACCAGCAGGTTTCTGGTGGCCCAGATGGCATCCTTGATGACATTGAGGGTGAGCCAGAGCGAGGTGAATTTCTGTGCCGTCAAGTCCTTCAAGCCCCGGCCCACCCCAAGGATGGCGAGCTGGTACCCGAACTGGGCCCCACCCGCTGGTAGGCACGGGAAATACAGGGGGCCGGTTTTGGCCCACAGGTCCCGCGCAGCGCCGCACTCCCAGAGCAGGTGGTGGACGGTCTCCGGGGAATTGCAGCCGGACCGAGGGCAGGTGGGGTTTTTGGCCATGCTTCTGGAGTGCATAACTGCCCTGACCGGGAGGATCTCATGAGCCACCATCCACGATAAGTCCTTGTGCCTGTTCTGGAGAGCGGGGTGAGCAGCGTTCCTCCAAACTTGTTTGGCCTCACGTAATGTGAGGCCTGGAACTGGACTCACCGGTTCCCGGTCCTGCACAAGAGAGACAAGATGCTTGTGATTAGTTAAAATGGTGACATCTTCACTTTCTAAAAAGTATTTCTTTAAAAACTTTTTTATAAAACTGTACTCTTTAGGCAAGTTAAAAGACACTGGGGTTTTCAAGTCCACTGGTAAAATTTTCAATGTTCTTAGGTAAGACCCCATCCAAAATCGCGCCATTGCAGCCGTCTTGTTTTCTTTGGATGGGGTCATGGCATAACTAATGTGCAGGGCGGTGAAGCGGCTGCCTAAAAACAGGTGGGGGTCTGGGAGGCCTTTTCCACCATTCTCCGGCCTTTTCTTCACGATCTCCCTCTTCAGGCGCTCCCACTTAGACCCCCACAGGAAATAAAACACCGCCCTCTCCAGCTCCGCAAGGAATCGCCGAGGGGGACTAAAAACAGAACAGACAAGTAAAATTAGAGGTAAAATCACAGATTTAAAAATTAAAACCTTGCCCTCAAACGTCAACTGTCTTAGTCCCCAAAACCCCAGTCTTTGCCTAACTTTCCCTAACATGTCAGTCCAGTTTCCCCGTCCTCCACCCTCGCTGTCAAATTTTACTCCTAAAACTTTAAAATCGTTGTCTTTAAAAGTCAAGTCGAGTTCACCTGTGTCTATGTCTCCCCACGGCCCGAAGAGCTGGGCCTCGGACTTGTTCCTGTTAAGCTTAGCGCCCGAGGCCCGACCGTACCAGTCAGTCAAGTCCAAAGCTCTTCGTATGGATAAAACGTCCGTGGCTAAAAGAGTTACGTCGTCCATGTATAAAACACAGGTCGCCGTCAGTCCACCCGTCCCAGGCACGTCCAGTCCTTTGATCCATTTATCCCTTCTCAAGATCTGTGCCAGTGGCTCAATACAAGCCACATACAAAAGAGGAGATAAAGGACATCCTTGACGGACACCACTGTGGATATTCACAGATTTGGAAAGATGCCCGTTTACAAGGATTTTGCTGACTGTTCCCTTGTACAGCAGTCCCACCCAGGCTATAAATCTCTCTGGAAACCCCATTTTTTGCAGTACCTGAAAAAGGTACTGGTGCGAGACTCGGTCAAATGCTTTTTCAAAGTCTAAATTTAGCACCACTAGCCGAATATTTCTGTCTCTCGCATAACAGATGGAGTCTCTAATCAACACTAGGCTGTCTGTTATCTTCCTCCCTGGTACGGCACAGGCTTGATCCGGGTGGATCACGTCTTCTAAAACAGTCGACATTCGTTTGGCTAAAATTTTACTAAAAAGTTTGCAGTCAACATTTAAAAGAGAAATAGGTCGCCAATTCTTTAAGTCAGTCTTGTCTCCTTTTTTTCCCAGAAGCGTCACTATCCCTATTCTAAAGCTGTCAGGGAGTCTGTCGAGTGTGTCAAACTCTTTAAAAACTGTGAGTAAGTCGTGTGCTAAAATATCCCAAAACGTCACATAAAACTCTAGGGGTAGTCCGTCTAGTCCTGGGGATTTTCCCCGCTTAAAACCTCTAAGAGCTTCTTGCATTTCTAAAATAGTAAAATCTTGGGATAAAAGCGTGTGTTGTCCCTCCAACTTTTTCTCTATAAAAGACAACACTTCTTTTAAAATCTCACTGTTTGTTCCCTTAATACTGTATAAGTCCTCATAAAATGTTTCTATTTCATTTAAAATTTCCTTTGTCGTGTTTGACTCCCTCCCTCCTGTTTTTAAAGTTGTGATTGCCCCTCCCCGCGTTATGACCTTTTTAAAAAAGTACCTGGTACATTTTTCACCTTCCTCAATATCTCTTTCTTTACTTCTTAAAATAATTCCTTTGTTTTTTATTGTAGAACAGGTTGACATTTCTCTTTTTACTTCTTTTATTTCTTCACTAAAATCAAAACCATTATTAAAAAGATTAAAATACCTCTGTAATCGCTTCTGCAGCCCCATCATGCGGTTTTCTTCCTTTTTCTTTTTTTCCTTCCCTATCTTACTAAAAAACTCTTTTGTCCGTCCTTTAACCATCTCCCACCATTGTGCTCGTGTCTCATAGAAGTCTTGGAGAGTTTGCCATTGGCTAAACTGCTCCCTGTATTTTCTAACTACCTCCTCATCCTCTAACAGGGAGCAGTTTAGCTTCCACAAACCTCCACCTACCGTCACACCAACAGGAAGTGATAGAGTGCAGGACAGCATGGAGTGATCTGAAAAAAAGAGGGGGGTTAATCTAGCATCGGTTGGCGGGAAGTCACGTGTAAAAACATAGTCTATTCGAGAGGCTCTGGTACCATCACCATTAAACCAGGTGTAGCCCGCCTCTCTTTGATGCATTGTTCTAAAACAGTCAACTAATTTAAAATCTTTGACTAAACCTTGTAATAAAACCGATGTCTTGTCCACCCTAAAATCCTCTGTTGCCCTTTTCCTGTCTTTCTGAGTTAAAACACAATTAAAATCCCCTGCCACAACTAAGGGGACTCTGCCTAGCATGTGGGGCTGCAAGTCTTCTAAAAGTTCATACCTCTCGTTTTTTTCTGTAAAACCATATACATTAAGAACATTAAAATCTCTACCTAAAAAAGTCAGTTTTGCAAGAGTTGCCCGCCCGTCTCTCACCACTGTGCTACCCTTCACCAAGATATGGGGGTTATTAATTAAAATTGCAACACCATCGTTCTTGTTAGAATTTGACCCACTCCAAATGGAAGGGCCTTGAGTCCACAACTCCTCCCACCTCCTGTAACTTGTTAAAAAAGGTAAAGCACATTCTTGTAATAAAACGACATCTGACTTAAAAGACTTTAAAAAGGATAAAATGCTCTGTGCTCGTAAGATGGACTTCACACTTCTCACATTGATAGTGGAGAAAGTGAGTGCCATGAGCAGAATTAAAAGGTATGAACTTATCTTTTGTCTTGAGATTAAAAGGGAAACAGAATTACAGAGGCAGACATTAAAAACGGATTAAAATCATGTGTTGAACTGTGTCACTAGCTCCTATCTTAACCCAGGGGGCCCGGGATCAGGAGGGCAAGTGCCTGATTCCTCAAGAGCCACAGAGGGAAACTCTTGTGACTCTTTCGGTGTCGATGTTCTTAGCTTTATGTGCAAAAAGGACACTTCATTGGGGGATTCTGAGGGCCACATACGATCCAGATCTTCCGAGGGGGAACTATCTGGATGATGCGTTACCCTCAGCTTTTTCTCCTTTTCAAATAATGGAGATCCCGCAGGCCTTTTCTGCACCTGAGCATTTGGGAGTGTACAATCAGTCTCACTCCCACTTGAAACAGTTTGGAGGGAGGAATCGGTCTCCTCCTCACTCTCTGTTTCTTGGACTTTTCTGTCAGGGGAGGAGGGGACTTCCTCTCCCACCATGTCTGACTTTGCCTCTTTGGCCGCCCCACTTCCTCCTTCCTGTCCAGTCCCTGAGGTTGGCTGGAAATTCAAATTTCCCGCCAAAACCTCAGGCCCCGCCTCCTTGTCTCTTTGTTCCTCCATTTCCTCTTTTTGTGGGGCGGCCATCTTGTTTCCTTTCAACTTGTTGGCAAAACTCTTAGGGCAGTCTCTGTAGAGATGGTTTGTTTCTCCACAAAGATTGCACCGTCTGCCATTGGTACAATCATCAAAACTGTGACCAATTTCTCTACACTTCCCACATACTAACTCTTGGCATGCTTCAGCGAGATGCCCAACTCTGCCACACTTCCTGCACAGTTTAGGCATTCCTTGATAATGTATGTAGCCTCTGTTCTCTCCAAGCACAATCATGGAAGGCAGATGTTTCAGGCCCTGGTAGCCCCCAGCGTCTTCCCATTGTTTAATGGGAATTCGCCAGGAGCATGTCCAGATGCCATCTTCATCTAACACTTTGACAGGCTGGCCTCGAACAGTGCAAAATCTACCCAACCAGACACAAATATCATCTCCAGTCACTGTTTCATTAAACATCCTGACAATCACAGTTTTAAGTGTGTTATCCGATAGTTTCTCCACAGTGAACATGGAGAACTGGGCTTTAACTGAATCAAACCTTTGCCAAAAGTCATTAAGAAGGGCAGCAGTTTTAAAACTTACATCAAATCCTTTGTTCTGAGGCAGAGTCATCAAACAATTTAAATCATCACATTTAAAAGCTAAGGTCTTTTGGATCAGCTTCCTGGAAAAGTCCATGCGGGACATTCCCAGGAGCTTCCCCTCAACCTCCCTAAATAAAAAGCGAACGCTGTGGTGCCTCCGCACGCCGGCACGGGCAGCCGACATGATGGAGACACCAACAGCCTAAAAACCTTAAAACAACAATAAATACAACAATAAATAACCAAATAAATAACTAAAAGACCTTACCTTAAAACTTGTTGGAGCTTGAAGCAGCAGATTTCAATATACCTCTCAAAAGTTGTGCGACTCGGGATATAAAAGATCTCGAGCCAAGTAACCTCCAAGAGGCGATCGCAGTCTCAACCGTCCAACCAGACACTTGATCTTAGCCAAAAGGCCGAGAAGCGATGCCGTTGCCAAGCAGTGGGGGCAGAGCCGGCAAAGGCGACGCCCATCTGGGCCGCGGTGGGTTTCGTACTTTGCCTCTAGGACCACTGCTGTCGATCAGATCGTTTGTTAAATAGTGGAGATGATTTGAAACAACCTGCTTTCGCGAACTGGTCCTAGGTTTTTCCATCGACCTCCACAAAAGCACCGCAGTACAATTCTCTGGACTCCCTAGGTCGTTCTTGATCAGGAGGGGGGAAAAAAAAAAAGCTCAACTTTAACATTTGGATAGTGTGACGAGTCCCTCGTTCTTCCTGCTACGGCCGGCCAGTGGGTGTGGCTGGGAGACTCATCAAGTGAACCATGTACACCCGTGCTTCCCTCTATAAAGCTTGGGCTTTGTTTGGCGTGGTGTGTTGCTTGCTCCTGGGTGCTTTGGTTTTGATTTTGGTCTTTGTTTATTTTGAGTTCCTTATTCATTTAAATGTGGTTCTGTCTGATGTTTGGTTATTGATGTGTCTGACAGAAATTGTGTTTGGTTTTGTTGATTTCTGGTTTCATATATTTTCTTATTTATGCTGATAAATCTCTTTTCGTTGCAACCTACCAAGCTGCCTATGTCCTCCGTTTCATTTGTCACGGCTTTGAGCCGGTCGTGACAATAGCGACCACGGGGTCATTTAGAAAACGGCCATGGTCGAGTGCCCCCAAAAGCCTGTCGTCCCTGAAGGAAAACTCAGAACTTTGCGAAACCAGGCGAGCGCACGCAACACCCGATTCCATAAAAGGGGCGTGCAAACACACACGGAGCCACAGACAACGCTACGACTGTTAGAAACCACAGGTTCTCTCGGCACCACCTAATCTTCTTTCAACCAGTATGTCCAGGGGAGAGCGCGAACGCAGTCCCCCACTACCATAAATTATGCAGTCGAGATTCCCACATTTGGGGAATTCGCAGGGGTCAGCACAACCGGAGTGCAATGGCCGAGCCTCGCCCTGGGTGAACCACCTTCCTGATCATGGTGTCTCCCCTGCCAGGTAAGTATGAGTCCCCAGGCCTCCAGTCAGAGGCTACCCTATCCCTCTTTGCCGTCCTCATCAACGGTGACCCCCCTCCCCCACCCCAAGCAAAGGAAGGGCGTGTCCCTTCCATTACTTGACTGCGATTTCCGTGACCATGCCTTCAAGCCGGCAAACTGCCAAGCACCTACAGGTGCTGGTCGTATGATTAGAATGTCATCAAAAAGTTGATTTCTTTCACTAATTCCTTTCAAAAAGTCAAACTTGTATATTATGTACATTGCACACAGACTGATATATTTCAAATGTTTATTTCTTTTAATTTTGATGATTATAACTGACAACTAAGGAAAATCCCAAATCCGGTATCTCAGCAAATTTAGAATATTACTTAAGACCAATACAAAGAAAGGATTTTTAGAAATCTTGGCCAACTGAAAACTATAAACATGAAAAGTATGAGCGTGTGCAGCACTCAATACTTAGTTGGGGCTCCTTTTGCCTGAATTACTGCAGCAATGCGGCGTGGCATGGAGTCGATCGGTCTGTGGCACTGCTCAGGTGTTATGAGAGCCCAGGTTGCTCTGATAGTGGCCTTCAGCTCTTCTTAATTGTTGGGTCTGGCATATGGCATCTTCCTCTTCACAATACCCCGTAGATTTTCTATGGGGTTAAGGTCAGGCGAGTTTGCTGGCCAATTAAGAACAGGGATACCATGGTCCTTAAACCGGGTACTGGTAGCTTTGGCACTGTGTGCAGGTGCCAAGTCCTGTTGGGAAATGAAATCTGCATCTCCATAAAGTTGGTCAGCAGCAGGAAGCATGAAGTGCTCTAAAACTTCCTGGTATACGGCTGCGTTGACCTTGGACCTCAGAAAACACAGTGGGCCAACACCAGCAGATGACATGGCACCCCAAACCATCACTGACTGTGGAAACTTTAGGCTGGCCCTCAAGCGACGTGGATTGTGTGCCTCTCCTCTCTTCCTCCAGACTCTGGGACCCCGATTTCCAAAGGAAATGCCAAATTGACTTTCATCAGAGAACGTAACTTTGGACCACTCAGCAGCAGTCCAGTCCTTTTTGTCGAGGCGCCTCTGACGCTGTCTGTTGTTCAAGAGTGGCTTGACACAAGGAACGAGACAGCTGAAAACCATGTCTTGCATACGTCTGTGCGTAGGGGTTCTTGAAGCACTGACTCCAGCTGCAGTCCACTCTTTGTGAATCTCCCCCACATTTTTGAATGGGTTCTGTTTCACAGTCCTCTCCAGGGTGCGGTTATCCCTATTGCTAGTACACTTTTTTCTACCACATCTTTTCCTTCCCTTCGCCTCTCTATTAATGTGCTTGGACACAGAGCTCTGCGAACAGTCAGCCTCTTTTGCAATGACCTTTTGTGTCTTGGCCTCCTTGTGCAAGGTGTCAGTGGTCGTCTTTTGGACAACTGTCAAGTCAGCAGTCTTCCCCATGACTGTGTAGCCTACAGAACTAGACTGAGAGACCATTTAAAGGCCTTTGCAGGTGTTTTGAGTTAATTAGCTGATAAGAGTGTGTGGCACCAGGTGTCTTCAATATTGAACCTTTTCACAATATTCTAATTTTCTGAGATAGTGACTTTGGGATTTTCCATAGTTGTCAGCTATACTCATCAAAATGAAAAGAAATAAACATGTGAAACCTCTCAGTCTGTGTGTAATGAATGAATATGATATATACAAGTTTCACTTTTTGAAAGGAATTAGTGAAATAAATCAACTTTTTGATGACATTCTAATTATATGACCAGCACCTGTACACGAGCTGCGGTCCTTTAGACCAGTGGTTCCCATCAGTCAGGCGTGTTTGATTAGATGTCTCCCTGATCAAACACACCCGATCCAACTCATCAGCTCGTTGGTAAAGACTCCAAGACCTCAGACGGGCGCATCAGACAAGAGTGACATTCAAGACGTGCAGTGCTGGTTTGGGAACCGCTGCTTTGGAACAACGGCGACCGTTTCATAAGGGTGCGAGACGGTGCCACCCTGCCAGCCACCCCACCGCAGGTACATAGAGACTCCTTGTGAAGCTCCAGCGACATTCCCTCTGCTATTAACCACAACGATTTGCAGTCCCCCAAAAGGGGAAGCACACCGTTCCTGGAGACACTGCAATACCAGGTCGATGCGTGGAGTGGACGGAGCAAGCCCCGGTTCCGGCTCCATGAGCCAAAAATCCATTTAATATGTAGTCCCCAGATAGGGGACGTATCAGATATTAAACTGATAAGAACAGATACTACACTTGATCTTAGCCAAAAGGCCGAGAAGCGATGCCGTTGCCAAGCAGTGGGGGCAGAGCCGGCAAAGGCGACGCCCATCTGGGCCGCGGTGGGTTTCGTACTTTGCCTCTAGGACCACTGCTGTCGATCAGATCGTTTGTTAAATAGTGGAGATGATTTGAAACAACCTGCTTTCGCGAACTGGTCCTAGGTTTTTCCATCGACCTCCACAAAAGCACCGCAGTACAATTCTCTGGACTCCCTAGGTCGTTCTTGATCAGGAGGGGGGAAAAAAAAAAGCTCAACTTTAACATTTGGATAGTGTGACGAGTCCCTCGTTCTTCCTGCTACGGCCGGCCAGTGGGTGTGGCTGGGAGACTCATCAAGTGAACCATGTACACCCGTGCTTCCCTCTATAAAGCTTGGGCTTTGTTTGGCGTGGTGTGTTGCTTGCTCCTGGGTGCTTTGGTTTTGATTTTGGTCTTTGTTTATTTTGAGTTCCTTATTCATTTAAATGTGGTTCTGTCTGATGTTTGGTTATTGATGTGTCTGACAGAAATTGTGTTTGGTTTTGTTGATTTCTGGTTTCATATATTTTCTTATTTATGCTGATAAATCTCTTTTCGTTGCAACCTACCAAGCTGCCTATGTCCTCCGTTTCATTTGTCACGGCTTTGAGCCGGTCGTGACACTAGCGACCACGGGGTCATTTAGAAAACGGCCATGGTCGAGTGCCCCCAAAAGCCTGTCGTCCCTGAAGGAAAACTCAGAACTTTGCGAAACCAGGCGAGCGCACGCAACACCCGATTCCATAAAAGGGGCGTGCAAACACACACGGAGCCACAGACAACGCTACGACTGTTAGAAACCACAGGTTCTCTCGGCACCACCTAATCTTCTTTCAACCAGTATGTCCAGGGGAGAGCGCGAACGCAGTCCCCCACTACCATAAATTATGCAGTCGAGATTCCCACATTTGGGGAATTCGCAGGGGTCAGCACAACCGGAGTGCAATGGCCGAGCCTCGCCCTGGGTGAACCACCTTCCTGATCATGGTGTCTCCCCTGCCAGGTAAGTATGAGTCCCCAGGCCTCCAGTCAGAGGCTACCCTATCCCTCTTTGCCGTCCTCATCAACGGTGACCCCCTCCCCCACCCCAAGCAAAGGAAGGGCGTGTCCCTTCCATTACTTGACTGCGATTTCCGTGACCATGCCTTCAAGCCGGCAAACTGCCAAGCACCTACAGGTGCTGGTCGTATGATTAGAATGTCATCAAAAAGTTGATTTCTTTCACTAATTCCTTTCAAAAAGTCAAACTTGTATATTATGTACATTGCACACAGACTGATATATTTCAAATGTTTATTTCTTTTAATTTTGATGATTATAACTGACAACTAAGGAAAATCCCAAATCCGGTATCTCAGCAAATTTAGAATATTACTTAAGACCAATACAAAGAAAGGATTTTTAGAAATCTTGGCCAACTGAAAACTATAAACATGAAAAGTATGAGCGTGTGCAGCACTCAATACTTAGTTGGGGCTCCTTTTGCCTGAATTACTGCAGCAATGCGGCGTGGCATGGAGTCGATCGGTCTGTGGCACTGCTCAGGTGTTATGAGAGCCCAGGTTGCTCTGATAGTGGCCTTCAGCTCTTCTTAATTGTTGGGTCTGGCATATGGCATCTTCCTCTTCACAATACCCCGTAGATTTTCTATGGGGTTAAGGTCAGGCGAGTTTGCTGGCCAATTAAGAACAGGGATACCATGGTCCTTAAACCGGGTACTGGTAGCTTTGGCACTGTGTGCAGGTGCCAAGTCCTGTTGGGAAATGAAATCTGCATCTCCATAAAGTTGGTCAGCAGCAGGAAGCATGAAGTGCTCTAAAACTTCCTGGTATACGGCTGCGTTGACCTTGGACCTCAGAAAACACAGTGGGCCAACACCAGCAGATGACATGGCACCCCAAACCATCACTGACTGTGGAAACTTTAGGCTGGCCCTCAAGCGACGTGGATTGTGTGCCTCTCCTCTCTTCCTCCAGACTCTGGGACCCCGATTTCCAAAGGAAATGCCAAATTGACTTTCATCAGAGAACGTAACTTTGGACCACTCAGCAGCAGTCCAGTCCTTTTTGTCGAGGCGCCTCTGACGCTGTCTGTTGTTCAAGAGTGGCTTGACACAAGGAACGAGACAGCTGAAAACCATGTCTTGCATACGTCTGTGCGTAGGGGTTCTTGAAGCACTGACTCCAGCTGCAGTCCACTCTTTGTGAATCTCCCCCACATTTTTGAATGGGTTCTGTTTCACAGTCCTCTCCAGGGTGCGGTTATCCCTATTGCTAGTACACTAATTTTTCTACCACATCTTTTCCTTCCCTTCGCCTCTCTATTAATGTGCTTGGACACAGAGCTCTGCGAACAGCCAGCCTCTTTTGCAATGACCTTTTGTGTCTTGGCCTCCTTGTGCAAGGTGTCAGTGGTCGTCTTTTGGACAACTGTCAAGTCAGCAGTCTTCCCCATGACTGTGTAGCCTACAGAACTAGACTGAGAGACCATTTAAAGGCCTTTGCAGGTGTTTTGAGTTAATTAGCTGATAAGAGTGTGTGGCACCAGGTGTCTTCAATATTGAACCTTTTCACAATATTCTAATTTTCTGAGATAGTGACTTTGGGATTTTCCATAGTTGTCAGCTATACTCATCAAAATGAAAAGAAATAAACATGTGAAACCTCTCAGTCTGTGTGTAATGAATGAATATGATATATACAAGTTTCACTTTTTGAAAGGAATTAGTGAAATAAATCAACTTTTTGATGACATTCTAATTATATGACCAGCACCTGTACACGAGCTGCGGTCCTTTAGACCAGTGGTTCCCATCAGTCAGGCGTGTTTGATTAGATGTCTCCCTGATCAAACACACCCGATCCAACTCATCAGCTCGTTGGTAAAGACTCCAAGACCTCAGACGGGCGCATCAGACAAGAGTGACATTCAAGACGTGCAGTGCTGGTTTGGGAACCGCTGCTTTGGAACAACGGCGACCGTTTCATAAGGGTGCGAGACGGTGCCACCCTGCCAGCCACCCCACCGCAGGTACATAGAGACT
Source organism: Chanodichthys erythropterus (assembly GCF_024489055.1). Classification (NCBI taxonomy): domain Eukaryota; kingdom Metazoa; phylum Chordata; class Actinopteri; order Cypriniformes; family Xenocyprididae; genus Chanodichthys; species Chanodichthys erythropterus. The sequence continues at coordinate 944,763 of NC_090240.1, forward strand.
CCTTGTGAAGCTCCAGCGACATTCCCTCTGCTATTAACCACAACGATTTGCAGTCCCCCAAAAGGGGAAGCACACCGTTCCTGGAGACACTGCAATACCAGGTCGATGCGTGGAGTGGACGGAGCAAGCCCCGGTTCCGGCTCCATGAGCCAAAAATCCATTTAATATGTAGTCCCCAGATAGGGGACGTATCAGATATTAAACTGATAAGAACAGATACTACACTTGATCTTAGCCAAAAGGCCGAGAAGCGATGCCGTTGCCAAGCAGTGGGGGCAGAGCCGGCAAAGGCGACGCCCATCTGGGCCGCGGTGGGTTTCGTACTTTGCCTCTAGGACCACTGCTGTCGATCAGATCGTTTGTTAAATAGTGGAGATGATTTGAAACAACCTGCTTTCGCGAACTGGTCCTAGGTTTTTCCATCGACCTCCACAAAAGCACCGCAGTACAATTCTCTGGACTCCCTAGGTCGTTCTTGATCAGGAGGGGGGGAAAAAAAAAAAGCTCAACTTTAACATTTGGATAGTGTGACGAGTCCCTCGTTCTTCCTGCTACGGCCGGCCAGTGGGTGTGGCTGGGAGACTCATCAAGTGAACCATGTACACCCGTGCTTCCCTCTATAAAGCTTGGGCTTTGTTTGGCGTGGTGTGTTGCTTGCTCCTGGGTGCTTTGGTTTTGATTTTGGTCTTTGTTTATTTTGAGTTCCTTATTCATTTAAATGTGGTTCTGTCTGATGTTTGGTTATTGATGTGTCTGACAGAAATTGTGTTTGGTTTTGTTGATTTCTGGTTTCATATATTTTCTTATTTATGCTGATAAATCTCTTTTCGTTGCAACCTACCAAGCTGCCTATGTCCTCCGTTTCATTTGTCACGGCTTTGAGCCGGTCGTGACACTAGCGACCACGGGGTCATTTAGAAAACGGCCATGGTCGAGTGCCCCCAAAAGCCTGTCGTCCCTGAAGGAAAACTCAGAACTTTGCGAAACCAGGCGAGCGCACGCAACACCCGATTCCATAAAAGGGGCGTGCAAACACACACGGAGCCACAGACAACGCTACGACTGTTAGAAACCACAGGTTCTCTCGGCACCACCTAATCTTCTTTCAACCAGTATGTCCAGGGGAGAGCGCGAACGCAGTCCCCCACTACCATAAATTATGCAGTCGAGATTCCCACATTTGGGGAATTCGCAGGGGTCAGCACAACCGGAGTGCAATGGCCGAGCCTCGCCCTGGGTGAACCACCTTCCTGATCATGGTGTCTCCCCTGCCAGGTAAGTATGAGTCCCCAGGCCTCCAGTCAGAGGCTACCCTATCCCTCTTTGCCGTCCTCATCAACGGTGACCCCCTCCCCCACCCCAAGCAAAGGAAGGGCGTGTCCCTTCCATTACTTGACTGCGATTTCCGTGACCATGCCTTCAAGCCGGCAAACTGCCAAGCACCTACAGGTGCTGGTCGTATGATTAGAATGTCATCAAAAAGTTGATTTCTTTCACTAATTCCTTTCAAAAAGTCAAACTTGTATATTATGTACATTGCACACAGACTGATATATTTCAAATGTTTATTTCTTTTAATTTTGATGATTATAACTGACAACTAAGGAAAATCCCAAATCCGGTATCTCAGCAAATTTAGAATATTACTTAAGACCAATACAAAGAAAGGATTTTTAGAAATCTTGGCCAACTGAAAACTATAAACATGAAAAGTATGAGCGTGTGCAGCACTCAATACTTAGTTGGGGCTCCTTTTGCCTGAATTACTGCAGCAATGCGGCGTGGCATGGAGTCGATCGGTCTGTGGCACTGCTCAGGTGTTATGAGAGCCCAGGTTGCTCTGATAGTGGCCTTCAGCTCTTCTTAATTGTTGGGTCTGGCATATGGCATCTTCCTCTTCACAATACCCCGTAGATTTTCTATGGGGTTAAGGTCAGGCGAGTTTGCTGGCCAATTAAGAACAGGGATACCATGGTCCTTAAACCGGGTACTGGTAGCTTTGGCACTGTGTGCAGGTGCCAAGTCCTGTTGGGAAATGAAATCTGCATCTCCATAAAGTTGGTCAGCAGCAGGAAGCATGAAGTGCTCTAAAACTTCCTGGTATACGGCTGCGTTGACCTTGGACCTCAGAAAACACAGTGGGCCAACACCAGCAGATGACATGGCACCCCAAACCATCACTGACTGTGGAAACTTTAGGCTGGCCCTCAAGCGACGTGGATTGTGTGCCTCTCCTCTCTTCCTCCAGACTCTGGGACCCCGATTTCCAAAGGAAATGCCAAATTGACTTTCATCAGAGAACGTAACTTTGGACCACTCAGCAGCAGTCCAGTCCTTTTTGTCGAGGCGCCTCTGACGCTGTCTGTTGTTCAAGAGTGGCTTGACACAAGGAACGAGACAGCTGAAAACCATGTCTTGCATACGTCTGTGCGTAGGGGTTCTTGAAGCACTGACTCCAGCTGCAGTCCACTCTTTGTGAATCTCCCCCACATTTTTGAATGGGTTCTGTTTCACAGTCCTCTCCAGGGTGCGGTTATCCCTATTGCTAGTACACTTTTTTTCTACCACATCTTTTCCTTCCCTTCGCCTCTCTATTAATGTGCTTGGACACAGAGCTCTGCGAACAGCCAGCCTCTTTTGCAATGACCTTTTGTGTCTTGGCCTCCTTGTGCAAGGTGTCAGTGGTCGTCTTTTGGACAACTGTCAAGTCAGCAGTCTTCCCCATGACTGTGTAGCCTACAGAACTAGACTGAGAGACCATTTAAAGGCCTTTGCAGGTGTTTTGAGTTAATTAGCTGATAAGAGTGTGTGGCACCAGGTGTCTTCAATATTGAACCTTTTCACAATATTCTAATTTTCTGAGATAGTGACTTTGGGATTTTCCATAGTTGTCAGCTATACTCATCAAAATGAAAAGAAATAAACATGTGAAACCTCTCAGTCTGTGTGTAATGAATGAATATGATATATACAAGTTTCACTTTTTGAAAGGAATTAGTGAAATAAATCAACTTTTTGATGACATTCTAATTATATGACCAGCACCTGTACACGAGCTGCGGTCCTTTAGACCAGTGGTTCCCATCAGTCAGGCGTGTTTGATTAGATGTCTCCCTGATCAAACACACCCGATCCAACTCATCAGCTCGTTGGTAAAGACTCCAAGACCTCAGACGGGCGCATCAGACAAGAGTGACATTCAAGACGTGCAGTGCTGGTTTGGGAACCGCTGCTTTGGAACAACGGCGACCGTTTCATAAGGGTGCGAGACGGTGCCACCCTGCCAGCCACCCCACCGCAGGTACATAGAGACTCCTTGTGAAGCTCCAGCGACATTCCCTCTGCTATTAACCACAACGATTTGCAGTCCCCCAAAAGGGGAAGCACACCGTTCCTGGAGACACTGCAATACCAGGTCGATGCGTGGAGTGGACGGAGCAAGCCCCGGTTCCGGCTCCATGAGCCAAAAATCCATTTAATATGTAGTCCCCAGATAGGGGACGTATCAGATATTAAACTGATAAGAACAGATTTTTTTTTTTTTTTTTCGAAAAGTTTTATTGTCACCATTTTCATTCATTTTTTCATGCCACACATTTTAAAACATACTCAGTTCCACACATTTTTTTTTTTTTTTTTAAAACGGAGGTGACACAATTCTGGTTAAAATCAGTTATTGTTGTGTGTCGTGTAAAGGTCCATGTATGTAAATCAGTGTGGTGTTAAAAGCAGGGCAGATGACTGAAAATAAAAATAAAAATAAAATAAATGAATAAATAGTCGAGATAAGAGACAATAAAACATTTCAACTAAAACATCATCTGTTGTACAGGATCGAGGGTGAGTCCTTATCAAGAATTTCCATTCACTCCAGGTCTCCAGAACAGGCCCAAGACTCCCCGCTTCCGGGGCCCAGCGGAAATCCCCTCTCCTCCGGCCCGCTGGCCCGCTGTTCCCGTAGCCGGTGTGGTGAGGGTGCATCTACGGGCGGCCAAGGTCGGTGGCGGCCGGGACCTTCTCGTGCGACCCCGGCCCCCCCATCCGAATAACGACGTGCGGCCCACCCTGCAGCATAGATCTTATCCTCTGCTCGCACGCGTGGAGGGGGGCCGTCACGCGTTTCCCCACCAGCAGGTTTCTGGTTGCCCAGATGGCATCCTTGATCACGTTTAGGGTGAGCCAGAGCGAGGTAAAATCTTGCGGTGTCAAGTCCTTCAAGCCCTGACCCACCCCCAGGATGGCGAGCTTGTAATCCACCTGGGCCCCACCCGCTGGCAGGCACGGGAAAAACAGGGGGCCGGTCTTGGCCCACAGGTCCCGCGCAGCGCCGCACTCCCAGAGCAGATGATGGACGGTCTCCGGGGAACCACATCCGGACCGTGGGCAGGTAGAGTTTTTGGCCATGCCTCTGGAGTGCATAACCGCCCTGACCGGGAGGATCTCGTGGGCCACCATCCACGCCAAGTCTTTGTGCCTGTTCTGGAGAGCTGGGTGGGCAACGTTCCGCCAAACTTGTCTGGCCTCACTTAACGTGAGGCCTGGGATTGGACTCACCGTTTCTCGATCCTGCACAAGAGAGATCAAAGACTTGTGATTAGTTAAAATGGTGGCATCCTTTCCTTCCAATGAGTGTTTCTTTAAAAAGGTCTTAATAAAACTGTACTCTTTTGGCATATTAAAAGACACTGGACTTTTAAGATCAATTGGTAAAACTCTCAACGCTCTTAGGTAAGACCCCATCCAGAAACGAGCCATAGCCGCTGTCTTGTTCTCTCTGGATGAGGTCAATGCATATTGGACATGGAGGGCGGCAAAGCGGCTTCCTAAAAACAAGTGGGGGTCTGGGAGGCCTTTCCCGCCATTCTCTTTTCTTTTTTTAACGACCTCCCTCTTCAGTCGTTCCCACTTGGACCCCCACAGGAAATAAAATACCGCCCTCTCCAGGTTGGCCAGGAATCTTCTTGGGGGACTAAAAACAGAACAGACAAGTAAAATTAGGGGTAAAATCACTGCTTTAAAAATTAAAATCTTTCCTTCAATCGTCATTTGTCTTAGTCCCCAAAACCCCAGTCTTTGCCTAACTTTCCCTAAGATGTCAGTCCAGTTCCCCCGTCCTCCACCCTCTTTGTCAAACTTTACACCTAAAACTGTCAGGTCATTGTCTTTAAAATCCAAATCCAGTCCACCTGTGTCCACGTTTCCCCACGGCCCGAAGAGCTGGGCCTCGGACTTACTCCTATTGAGCTTGGCGCCCGAGGCCCGACCGTACCAGTCAGTCAAGTCCAATGCTCTTCGTACCGATAAAAGGTCAGTCGCTAAAAGGGTTACGTCGTCCATATATAAAACACAGGTCGCTGTCAGTCCACCAGTCCCTGGGATGTCCAGTCCTTTAATCCATTTATCCCTTCTCAAGATTTGTGCCAGTGGCTCAATGCAGGCCACATACAGTAGGGGAGATAAAGGACACCCCTGACGGACGCCGCTGTGAATGTTTACAGCTTTGGATAGATGCCCATTAACTGCAAATTTACTGACTAGGCTGTTGTAAAGCAGTCCCACCCAAGCTATAAACCTCCCTGGGAACCCCATTTTTTCCAGTACCTTAAAAAGGAACTGGTGCGAGATGCGGTCAAAAGCTTTTTCAAAATCTAAATTTAGGACTACTAGCCGAATATTTCTGTCTCTCGCGTAACAGATGGCGTCTCTAATCAGCACCAGGCTGTCTGTGATCTTCCTACCGGGCACAGCGCATGCTTGATCCAGGTGGATTACGTCCTCTAGAACAGTCGACATGCGTGTGGCTAAAATCTTACTAAAAAGTTTACAGTCAAAATTTAAAAGCGTGATTGGTCGCCAGTTCTTCAAGTCAGTCCTGTCTCCTTTTTTGTATAATAATGAAACTATCCCTACTCTAAAGCTGTCCGGAAGTCTGTCGAGAGTCTCAAATTCTTTAAAAACTGTCAGTAGGTCATGTGCTAAAATGTCCCAGAAAGTCAAGTAAAACTCCAAGGGAAGTCCATCCATTCCTGGGGACTTCCCTTTTTAAAACCTTTGAGGGATTCTTTTAATTCTAAAAGAGTAAAATCCTGGGCTAAAAGCACGTTTGGACTCTTTATCTTTTTATCTAAAAAATCTAAAACTTCCTTTAAGATGCCGTCGTGTGCTTCTTTTGGACTATATAAATTACTATAAAAATGTTTCTATTTCACCTAAAATTTCCTCCATGTTTTTTGCCTCCCTCCCTCCAAAAGTTTTTAAAATGGTTATTGACCCTCCCCGTGAAATAGTCTTTTTAAAAAAATATCGTGTACACTTTTCTCCTTCTTCTATCTCTTTTTCTTTGCATCTTAAAATGACTCCCTTACTTTGAGCTTCGGATAAAACTGACATTTCTTTCTTTACTTCCTTTATTTCCTCTTTAAAATCCAATCCATTATTTAAAAGGTTAAAATATCTCTGCAGTCTTTTTTGCAGCCCCATCATGCATCTTTTTTCTTTGTTCTTTTTCTCTTTACCTATTTTTCTAAAAAAATGTCCTGTCTTTTGTTTCACCATCTCCCACCACTGTGCCCGTGAGTCGTAAAAGTCCTGGAGAGTCTGCCATTGGCACTTCTTCATCCTCTAATAGGGAGCAGTTCAGCTTCCACAGCCCTCCCCCTACTGTCACACCCGTGGGTAGTGAAAGGGTGCAGGAGAGCATCATGTGATCAGTGAAGAAAAGGGGGGTCAATGTTGCATCGGTTGGCGGGCAGTCTCTTGTAAAAATATAGTCAATTCGAGAGGCTCTGGCGCCATCACCACTGAACCAGGTGAAGCCCTCCTCTCTCTGATGCATTGTTTTAAAACAGTCGACTAACTTAAAATCTTTGACTAATTTCTTTAATAAAACTGATGTCTTGTCAACCTTAAAATCATCTCCTACCCTTTTTCTATCTTTTTTTGTTAAAACACAATTAAAATCCCCTGCAACCACTAGGGGAGCCCTACCTAACATGTGGGGCTGCAAATCTTCTAAAAGCTCGTATCTCTCATTTTTTCCTGTAAAACCATACATATTTAAAACATTAAAATCCTTACCTAAAAAAGTCAGATTAACTAAAATTGCCCGCCCATCCCTCACCACAGTGCTGCCCTTCACCAAGATATTGGGATTATTAATTAAAAAGGCAACACCGTCATTTTTGTTAAAATTGGAGCCACTCCAGATGGAGGGTCCTGGGGTCCAAAGTTCTTGCCATCTCCTGTAGTTTGTTAAAAAAGGCAGAGCACACTCTTGCAATAAATAAATATCTGACTTAAAATTTTTTAAACTTGATAAAACACTCTGTGCTCGAAGAGTAGACCTCACACTTCTCACATTGATTGTAGAGATAGTGAGGGCCATGAGCAGTATGGTTAAAAATACAAACATTTAAGAAGAAAAACAAAAAGACTGCAGAACATTACATTAAAATCATGTTATTTCATGTGGCATTTGCCTCTCCTTTTCCCCAGAAAAAAAGGGATCAGGAGGGCAAATGCTCGCCACTTCAGAGTCCACAGAGAGAACCTCTTGTGGCTCTTTGGGTGACGATGTTCTCAGCTTGATGTGCAGGAAAGAGACTTCATTGGGAGACTCTGCGGGCCACATACGGTCTAGATCTTCCGAAGCGGAACTATCTAGCCGATGCGCCGCCCGCAGCCTTTTCTCCTCTGTATGTGACAGAGGAGATCTCGCAGTCCTTTTCTGCACTTGAGCATTTGGGAGTGAACAGTCAGCTTCACTCCCACTTGATGGCATACTTATCTCAGAAACGGTGTTGAGGGAGGAAACCGTTTCCTCCTCTTCATCTTTTGTATCATTTCCTTTCTCTTGTCTGGGAGTGGTTCCCTCCCCCTGTTTCGTTTCAATCTGTGACTCTGCCCCTTTAGCCGCCCCACTTCCTCTTTCCTGCCCAATCCCTGAGGTTGGCAGAGAATTTGAATTTCCCGCCAAAACCTCAGGGACCGCCTCCTCCTCCCTTTGTTCTTCTGTTTGCTCTGATTGTGGGGCGGCCATTTTGTTGCCTTTAAGTTTGTTGGCAAAGCTTTTTGGGCAATCTCTGTAGAGATGGTTTGATTCTCCACACAGGTTGCACCGCCTGCCATTGGTACACTCTTCAAAATTGTGACCAATTTCTCTGCATTTCCCACATACAATTTCTTGGCATGCTTCAGCCAAATGCCCAAACTTTCCACATTTTCTGCATAATTTGGGCATGCCCTGGTAATGAATGTAGCCTCTGTTCTCACCCAGCACAATCATAGAAGGCAGATGCTTCAGGCCCTGGTAGCTCCCGGCATCTTCCCATTGTTTAATGGGAATTCGCCAGGAGCATGTCCAGATGCCATCCTCATCTAAAACCTTGACTGGCTGGCCTCGAACCGTGCAAAATCTACCCAGCCAGACACAAATGTCCTCCCCAGTCACTGTCTCATTAAACATTCTAACAATCACAGTTTTAAGTGTATTATCAGATAGCTTTTCAACAGTAAACATGGAGAACTGGGATTTTACTGATTCAAATCTGTGCCAAAAATCATTCAGGTGGGAAACAGCTCTAAAGCTAACATCATAGCCTTTGTTCAGGGGCAGAGTCACAATACAATTCAGTTCTTCAGGTTTAAAATGTAAAGTCTTCTGGAGAAGCTTTCTGGAGAAGTCGAGATGTGACATCCCCAAGAGCCTTCCATCAACTTCTCTGAATAAAAAACGCACGCTGTGGTGCCTCCGCAAGCCGGCACGGGCAGCCGACATGGTGGAGGCACCAACAGCCTAAAACAAACTTTACAAATCAAAAAACCAGTAAATAAATTACCAAATAAATAAATAAATAAATAAATAAAACCTTACCTTAAAACAGCTTGTTCGCAAAAACAGTAGCAGCAATTTCAAATATACCTCTTGAAAGTTGGGGGCTCGCGATACAGCAAGACCTCGAGCCAGGAAACCCTCAAAAGGCGATCGCAGCTCAACCTGACGACAAGATACTTGATCTTAGCCAAAAGGCCGAGAAGCGATGCCGTTGCCAAGCAGTGGGGGCAGACCCGGCAAAGGCGACGCCCATCTGGGCCGCGGTGGGTTTCGTACTTTGCCTCTAGGACCACTGCTGTCGATCAGATCGTTTGTTAAATAGTGGAGATGATTTGAAACAACCTGCTTTCGCGAACTGGTCCTAGGTTTTTCCATCGACCTCCACAAAAGCACCGCAGTACAATTCTCTGGACTCCCTAGGTCGTTCTTGATCAGGAGGGGGGGAAAAAAAAAAGCTCAACTTTAACATTTGGATAGTGTGACGAGTCCCTCGTTCTTCCTGCTACGGCCGGCCAGTGGGTGTGGCTGGGAGACTCATCAAGTGAACCATGTACACCCGTGCTTCCCTCTATAAAGCTTGGGCTTTGTTTGGCGTGGTGTGTTGCTTGCTCCTGGGTGCTTTGGTTTTGATTTTGGTCTTTGTTTATTTTGAGTTCCTTATTCATTTAAATGTGGTTCTGTCTGATGTTTGGTTATTGATGTGTCTGACAGAAATTGTGTTTGGTTTTGTTGATTTCTTGTTTCATATATTTTCTTATTTATGCTGATAAATCTCTTTTCGTTGCAACCTACCAAGCTGCCTATGTCCTCCGTTTCATTTGTCACGGCTTTGAGCCGGTCGTGACAATAGCGACCACGGGGTCATTTAGAAAACGGCCGTGGTCGAGTGCCCCCAAAAGCCTGTCGTCCCTGAAGGAAAACTCAGAACTTTGCGAAACCAGGCGAGCGCACGCAACACCCGATTCCATAAAAGGGGCGTGCAAACACACACGGAGCCACAGACAACGCTACGACTGTTAGAAACCACAGGTTCTCTCGGCACCACCTAATCTTCTTTCAACCAGTATGTCCAGGGGAGAGCGCGAACGCAGTCCCCCACTACCATAAATTATGCAGTCGAGATTCCCACATTTGGGGAATTCGCAGGGGTCAGCACAACCAGAGTGCAATGGCCGAGCCTCGCCCTGGGTGAACCACCTTCCTGATCATGGTGTCTCCCCTGCCAGGTAAGTATGAGTCCCCAGGCCTCCAGTCAGAGGCTACCCTATCCCTCTTTGCCGTCCTCATCAACGGTGACCCCCTCCCCCACCCCAAGCAAAGGAAGGGCGTGTCCCTTCCATTACTTGACTGCGATTTCCGTGACCATGCCTTCAAGCCGGCAAACTGCCAAGCACCTACAGGTGCTGGTCGTATGATTAGAATGTCATCAAAAAGTTGATTTCTTTCACTAATTCCTTTCAAAAAGTCAAACTTGTATATTATGTACATTGCACACAGACTGATATATTTCAAATGTTTATTTCTTTTAATTTTGATGATTATAACTGACAACTAAGGAAAATCCCAAATCCGGTATCTCAGCAAATTTAGAATATTACTTAAGACCAATACAAAGAAAGGATTTTTAGAAATCTTGGCCAACTGAAAACTATAAACATGAAAAGTATGAGCGTGTGCAGCACTCAATACTTAGTTGGGGCTCCTTTTGCCTGAATTACTGCAGCAATGCGGCGTGGCATGGAGTCGATCGGTCTGTGGCACTGCTCAGGTGTTATGAGAGCCCAGGTTGCTCTGATAGTGGCCTTCAGCTCTTCTTAATTGTTGGGTCTGGCATATGGCATCTTCCTCTTCACAATACCCCGTAGATTTTCTATGGGGTTAAGGTCAGGCGAGTTTGCTGGCCAATTAAGAACAGGGATACCATGGTCCTTAAACCGGGTACTGGTAGCTTTGGCACTGTGTGCAGGTGCCAAGTCCTGTTGGGAAATGAAATCTGCATCTCCATAAAGTTGGTCAGCAGCAGGAAGCATGAAGTGCTCTAAAACTTCCTGGTATACGGCTGCGTTGACCTTGGACCTCAGAAAACACAGTGGGCCAACACCAGCAGATGACATGGCACCCCAAACCATCACTGACTGTGGAAACTTTAGGCTGGCCCTCAAGCGACGTGGATTGTGTGCCTCTCCTCTCTTCCTCCAGACTCTGGGACCCCGATTTCCAAAGGAAATGCCAAATTGACTTTCATCAGAGAACGTAACTTTGGACCACTCAGCAGCAGTCCAGTCCTTTTTGTCGAGGCGCCTCTGACGCTGTCTGTTGTTCAAGAGTGGCTTGACACAAGGAACGAGACAGCTGAAAACCATGTCTTGCATACGTCTGTGCGTAGGGGTTCTTGAAGCACTGACTCCAGCTGCAGTCCACTCTTTGTGAATCTCCCCCACATTTTTGAATGGGTTCTGTTTCACAGTCCTCTCCAGGGTGCGGTTATCCCTATTGCTAGTACACTTTTTTTCTACCACATCTTTTCCTTCCCTTCGCCTCTCTATTAATGTGCTTGGACACAGAGCTCTGCGAACAGCCAGCCTCTTTTGCAATGACCTTTTGTGTCTTGGCCTCCTTGTGCAAGGTGTCAGTGGTCGTCTTTTGGACAACTGTCAAGTCAGCAGTCTTCCCCATGACTGTGTAGCCTACAGAACTAGACTGAGAGACCATTTAAAGGCCTTTGCAGGTGTTTTGAGTTAATTAGCTGATAAGAGTGTGTGGCACCAGGTGTCTTCAATATTGAACCTTTTCACAATATTCTAATTTTCTGAGATAGTGACTTTGGGATTTTCCATAGTTGTCAGCTATACTCATCAAAATGAAAAGAAATAAACATGTGAAACCTCTCAGTCTGTGTGTAATGAATGAATATGATATATACAAGTTTCACTTTTTGAAAGGAATTAGTGAAATAAATCAACTTTTTGATGACATTCTAATTATATGACCAGCACCTGTACACAAGCTGCGGTCCTTTAGACCAGTGGTTCCCATCAGTCAGGCGTGTTTGATTAGATGTCTCCCTGATCAAACACACCCGATCCAACTCATCAGCTCGTTGGTAAAGACTCCAAGACCTCAGACGGGCGCATCAGACAAGAGTGACATTCAAGACGTGCAGTGCTGGTTTGGGAACCGCTGCTTTGGAACAACGGCGACCGTTTCATAAGGGTGCGAGACGGTGCCACCCTGCCAGCCACCCCACCGCAGGTACATAGAGACTCCTTGTGAAGCTCCAGCGACAATTCCTCTGCTATTAACCACAACGATTTGCAGTCCCCCAAAAGGGGAAGCACACCGTTCCTGGAGACACTGCAATACCAGGTCGATGCGTGGAGTGGACGGAGCAAGCCCCGGTTCCGGCTCCATGAGCCAAAAATCCATTTAATATGTAGTCCCCAGATAGGGGACGTATCAGATATTAAACTGATAAGAACAGATACTACACTTGATCTTAGCCAAAAGGCCGAGAAGCGATGCCGTTGCCAAGCAGTGGGGGCAGAGCCGGCAAAGGCGACGCCCATCTGGGCCGCGGTGGGTTTCGTACTTTGCCTCTAGGACCACTGCTGTCGATCAGATCGTTTGTTAAATAGTGGAGATGATTTGAAACAACCTGCTTTCGCGAACTGGTCCTAGGTTTTTCCATCGACCTCCACAAAAGCACCGCAGTACAATTCTCTGGACTCCCTAGGTCGTTCTTGATCAGGAGGGGGGAAAAAAAAAAAGCTCAACTTTAACATTTGGATAGTGTGACGAGTCCCTCGTTCTTCCTGCTACGGCCGGCCAGTGGGTGTGGCTGGGAGACTCATCAAGTGAACCATGTACACCCGTGCTTCCCTCTATAAAGCTTGGGCTTTGTTTGGCGTGGTGTGTTGCTTGCTCCTGGGTGCTTTGGTTTTGATTTTGGTCTTTGTTTATTTTGAGTTCCTTATTCATTTAAATGTGGTTCTGTCTGATGTTTGGTTATTGATGTGTCTGACAGAAATTGTGTTTGGTTTTGTTGATTTCTGGTTTCATATATTTTCTTATTTATGCTGATAAATCTCTTTTCATTGCAACCTACCAAGCTGCCTATGTCCTCCGTTTCATTTGTCACGGCTTTGAGCCGGTCGTGACACTAGCGACCACGGGGTCATTTAGAAAACGGCCATGGTCGAGTGCCCCCAAAAGCCTGTCGTCCCTGAAGGAAAACTCAGAACTTTGCGAAACCAGGCGAGCGCACGCAACACCCGATTCCATAAAAGGGGCGTGCAAACACACACAGAGCCACAGACAACGCTACGACTGTTAGAAACCACAGGTTCTCTCGGCACCACCTAATCTTCTTTCAACCAGTATGTCCAGGGGAGAGCGCGAACGCAGTCCCCCACTACCATAAATTATGCAGTCGAGATTCCCACATTTGGGGAATTCGCAGGGGTCAGCACAACCGGAGTGCAATGGCCGAGCCTCGCCCTGGGTGAACCACCTTCCTGATCATGGTGTCTCCCCTGCCAGGTAAGTATGAGTCCCCAGGCCTCCAGTCAGAGGCTACCCTATCCCTCTTTGCCGTCCTCATCAACGGTGACCCCCTCCCCCACCCCAAGCAAAGGAAGGGCGTGTCCCTTCCATTACTTGACTGCGATTTCCGTGACCATGCCTTCAAGCCGGCAAACTGCCAAGCACCTACAGGTGCTGGTCGTATGATTAGAATGTCATCAAAAAGTTGATTTCTTTCACTAATTCCTTTCAAAAAGTCAAACTTGTATATTATGTACATTGCACACAGACTGATATATTTCAAATGTTTATTTCTTTTAATTTTGATGATTATAACTGACAACTAAGGAAAATCCCAAATCCGGTATCTCAGCAAATTTAGAATATTACTTAAGACCAATACAAAGAAAGGATTTTTAGAAATCTTGGCCAACTGAAAACTATAAACATGAAAAGTATGAGCGTGTGCAGCACTCAATACTTAGTTGGGGCTCCTTTTGCCTGAATTACTGCAGCAATGCGGCGTGGCATGGAGTCGATCGGTCTGTGGCACTGCTCAGGTGTTATGAGAGCCCAGGTTGCTCTGATAGTGGCCTTCAGCTCTTCTTAATTGTTGGGTCTGGCATATGGCATCTTCCTCTTCACAATACCCCGTAGATTTTCTATGGGGTTAAGGTCAGGCGAGTTTGCTGGCCAATTAAGAACAGGGATACCATGGTCCTTAAACCGGGTACTGGTAGCTTTGGCACTGTGTGCAGGTGCCAAGTCCTGTTGGGAAATGAAATCTGCATCTCCATAAAGTTGGTCAGCAGCAGGAAGCATGAAGTGCTCTAAAACTTCCTGGTATACGGCTGCGTTGACCTTGGACCTCAGAAAACACAGTGGGCCAACACCAGCAGATGACATGGCACCCCAAACCATCACTGACTGTGGAAACTTTAGGCTGGCCCTCAAGCGACGTGGATTGTGTGCCTCTCCTCTCTTCCTCCAGACTCTGGGACCCCGATTTCCAAAGGAAATGCCAAATTGACTTTCATCAGAGAACGTAACTTTGGACCACTCAGCAGCAGTCCAGTCCTTTTTGTCGAGGCGCCTCTGACGCTGTCTGTTGTTCAAGAGTGGCTTGACACAAGGAACGAGACAGCTGAAAACCATGTCTTGCATACGTCTGTGCGTAGGGGTTCTTGAAGCACTGACTCCAGCTGCAGTCCACTCTTTGTGAATCTCCCCCACATTTTTGAATGGGTTCTGTTTCACAGTCCTCTCCAGGGTGCGGTTATCCCTATTGCTAGTACACTTTTTTTCTACCACATCTTTTCCTTCCCTTCGCCTCTCTATTAATGTGCTTGGACACAGAGCTCTGCGAACAGCCAGCCTCTTTTGCAATGACCTTTTGTGTCTTGGCCTCCTTGTGCAAGGTGTCAGTGGTCGTCTTTTGGACAACTGTCAAGTCAGCAGTCTTCCCCATGACTGTGTAGCCTACAGAACTAGACTGAGAGACCATTTAAAGGCCTTTGCAGGTGTTTTGAGTTAATTAGCTGATAAGAGTGTGTGGCACCAGGTGTCTTCAATATTGAACCTTTTCACAATATTCTAATTTTCTGAGATAGTGACTTTGGGATTTTCCATAGTTGTCAGCTATACTCATCAAAATGAAAAGAAATAAACATGTGAAACCTCTCAGTCTGTGTGTAATGAATGAATATGATATATACAAGTTTCACTTTTTGAAAGGAATTAGTGAAATAAATCAACTTTTTGATGACATTCTAATTATATGACCAGCACCTGTACACGAGCTGCGGTCCTTTAGACCAGTGGTTCCCATCAGTCAGGCGTGTTTGATTAGATGTCTCCCTGATCAAACACACCCGATCCAACTCATCAGCTCGTTGGTAAAGACTCCAAGACCTCAGACGGGCGCATCAGACAACAGTGACATTCAAGACGTGCAGTGCTGGTTTGGGAACCGCTGCTTTGGAACAACGGCGACCGTTTCATAAGGGTGCGAGACGGTGCCACCCTGCCAGCCACCCCACCGCAAGTACATAGAGACTCCTTGTGAAGCTCCAGCGACATTCCCTCTGCTATTAACCACAACGATTTGCAGTCCCCCAAAAGGGGAAGCACACCGTTCCTGGAGACACTGCAATACCAGGTCGATGCGTGGAGTGGACGGAGCAAGCCCCGGTTCCGGCTCCATGAGCCAAAAATCCATTTAATATGTAGTCCCCAGATAGGAGACGTATCAGATATTAAACTGATAAGAACAGATACTACACTTGATCTTAGCCAAAAGGCCGAGAAGCGATGCCGTTGCCAAGCAGTGGGGGCAGAGCCGGCAAAGGCGACGCCCATCTGGGCCGCGGTGGGTTTCGTACTTTGCCTCTAGGACCACTGCTGTCGATCAGATCGTTTGTTAAATAGTGGAGATGATTTGAAACAACCTGCTTTCGCGAACTGGTCCTAGGTTTTTCCATCGACCTCCACAAAAGCACCGCAGTACAATTCTCTGGACTCCCTAGGTCGTTCTTGATCAGGAGGGGGGGAAAAAAAAAAAAAGCTCAACTTTAACATTTGGATAGTGTGACGAGTCCCTCGTTCTTACTGCTACGGCCGGCCAGTGGGTGTGGCTGGGAGACTCATCAAGTGAACCATGTACACCCGTGCTTCCCTCTATAAAGCTTGGGCTTTGTTTGGCGTGGTGTGTTGCTTGCTCCTGGGTGCTTTGGTTTTGATTTTGGTCTTTGTTTATTTTGAGTTCCTTATTCATTTAAATGTGGTTCTGTCTGATGTTTGGTTATTGATGTGTCTGACAGAAATTGTGTTTGGTTTTGTTGATTTCTTGTTTCATATATTTTCTTATTTATGCTGATAAATCTCTTTTCGTTGCAACCTACCAAGCTGCCTATGTCCTCCGTTTCATTTGTCACGGCTTTGAGCCGGTCGTGACACTAGCGACCACGGGGTCATTTAGAAAACGGCCATGGTCGAGTGCCCCCAAAAGCCTGTCGTCCCTGAAGGAAAACTCAGAACTTTGCGAAACCAGGCGAGCGCACGCAACACCCGATTCCATAAAAGGGGCGTGCAAACACACACGGAGCCACAGACAACGCTTCGACTGTTAGAAACCACAGGTTCTCTCGGCACCACCTAATCTTCTTTCAACCAGTATGTCCAGGGGAGAGCGCGAACGCAGTCCCCCACTACCATAAATTATGCAGTCGAGATTCCCACATTTGGGGAATTCGCAGGGGTCAGCACAACCGGAGTGCAATGGCCGAGCCTCGCCCTGGGTGAACCACCTTCCTGATCATGGTGTCTCCCCTGCCAGGTAAGTATGAGTCCCCAGGCCTCCAGTCAGAGGCTACCCTATCCCTCTTTGCCGTCCTCATCAACGGTGACCCCCTCCCCCACCCCAAGCAAAGGAAGGGCGTGTCCCTTCCATTACTTGACTGCGATTTCCGTGACCATGCCTTCAAGCCGGCAAACTGCCAAGCACCTACAGGTGCTGGTCGTATGATTAGAATGTCATCAAAAAGTTGATTTCTTTCACTAATTCCTTTCAAAAAGTCAAACTTGTATATTATGTACATTGCACACAGACTGATATATTTCAAATGTTTATTTCTTTTAATTTTGATGATTATAACTGACAACTAAGGAAAATCCCAAATCCGGTATCTCAGCAAATTTAGAATATTACTTAAGACCAATACAAAGAAAGGATTTTTAGAAATCTTGGCCAACTGAAAACTATAAACATGAAAAGTATGAGCGTGTGCAGCACTCAATACTTAGTTGGGGCTCCTTTTGCCTGAATTACTGCAGCAATGCGGCGTGGCATGGAGTCGATCGGTCTGTGGCACTGCTCAGGTGTTATGAGAGCCCAGGTTGCTCTGATAGTGGCCTTCAGCTCTTCTTAATTGTTGGGTCTGGCATATGGCATCTTCCTCTTCACAATACCCCGTAGATTTTCTATGGGGTTAAGGTCAGGCGAGTTTGCTGGCCAATTAAGAACAGGGATACCATGGTCCTTAAACCGGGTACTGGTAGCTTTGGCACTGTGTGCAGGTGCCAAGTCCTGTTGGGAAATGAAATCTGCATCTCCATAAAGTTGGTCAGCAGCAGGAAGCATGAAGTGCTCTAAAACTTCCTGGTATACGGCTGCGTTGACCTTGGACCTCAGAAAACACAGTGGGCCAACACCAGCAGATGACATGGCACCCCAAACCATCACTGACTGTGGAAACTTTAGGCTGGCCCTCAAGCGACGTGGATTGTGTGCCTCTCCTCTCTTCCTCCAGACTCTGGGACCCCGATTTCCAAAGGAAATGCCAAATTGACTTTCATCAGAGAACGTAACTTTGGACCACTCAGCAGCAGTCCAGTCCTTTTTGTCGAGGCGCCTCTGACGCTGTCTGTTGTTCAAGAGTGGCTTGACACAAGGAACGAGACAGCTGAAAACCATGTCTTGCATACGTCTGTGCGTAGGGGTTCTTGAAGCACTGACTCCAGCTGCAGTCCACTCTTTGTGAATCTCCCCCACATTTTTGAATGGGTTCTGTTTCACAGTCCTCTCCAGGGTGCGGTTATCCCTATTGCTAGTACACTTTTTTCTACCACATCTTTTCCTTCCCTTCGCCTCTCTATTAATGTGCTTGGACACAGAGCTCTGCGAACAGCCAGCCTCTTTTGCAATGACCTTTTGTGTCTTGGCCTCCTTGTGCAAGGTGTCAGTGGTCGTCTTTTGGACAACTGTCAAGTCAGCAGTCTTCCCCATGACTGTGTAGCCTACAGAACTAGACTGAGAGACCATTTAAAGGCCTTTGCAGGTGTTTTGAGTTAATTAGCTGATAAGAGTGTGTGGCACCAGGTGTCTTCAATATTGAACCTTTTCACAATATTCTAATTTTCTGAGATAGTGACTTTGGGATTTTCCATAGTTGTCAGCTATACTCATCAAAATGAAAAGAAATAAACATGTGAAACCTCTCAGTCTGTGTGTAATGAATGAATATGATATATACAAGTTTCACTTTTTGAAAGGAATTAGTGAAATAAATCAACTTTTTGATGACATTCTAATTATATGACCAGCACCTGTACACGAGCTGCGGTCCTTTAGACCAGTGGTTCCCATCAGTCAGGCGTGTTTGATTAGATGTCTCCCTGATCAAACACACCCGATCCAACTCATCAGCTCGTTGGTAAAGACTCCAAGACCTCAGACGGGCGCATCAGACAAGAGTGACATTCAAGACGTGCAGTGCTGGTTTGGGAACCGCTGCTTTGGAACAACGGCGACCGTTTCATAAGGGTGCGAGACGGTGCCACCCTGCCAGCCACCCCACCGCAGGTACATAGAGACTCCTTGTGAAGCTCCAGCGACATTCCCTCTGCTATTAACCACAACGATTTGCAGTCCCCCAAAAGGGGAAGCACACCGTTCCTGGAGACACTGCAATACCAGGTCGATGCGTGGAGTGGACGGAGCAAGCCCCGGTTCCGGCTCCATGAGCCAAAAATCCATTTAATATGTAGTCCCCAGATAGGAGACGTATCAGATATTAAACTGATAAGAACAGATACTACACTTGATCTTAGCCAAAAGGCCGAGAAGCGATGCCGTTGCCAAGCAGTGGGGGCAGAGCCGGCAAAGGCGACGCCCATCTGGGCCGCGGTGGGTTTCGTACTTTGCCTCTAGGACCACTGCTGTCGATCAGATCGTTTGTTAAATAGTGGAGATGATTTGAAACAACCTGCTTTCGCGAACTGGTCCTAGGTTTTTCCATCGACCTCCACAAAAGCACCGCAGTACAATTCTCTGGACTCCCTAGGTCGTTCTTGATCAGGAGGGGGGGGGGGGGGGAAAGCTCAACTTTAACATTTGGATAGTGTGACGAGTCCCTCGTTCTTCCTGCTACGGCCGGCCAGTGGGTGTGGCTGGGAGACTCATCAAGTGAACCATGTACACCCGTGCTTCCCTCTATAAAGCTTGGGCTTTGTTTGGCGTGGTGTGTTGCTTGCTCCTGGGTGCTTTGGTTTTGATTTTGGTCTTTGTTTATTTTGAGTTCCTTATTCATTTAAATGTGGTTCTGTCTGATGTTTGGTTATTGATGTGTCTGACAGAAATTGTGTTTGGTTTTGTTGATTTCTTGTTTCATATATTTTCTTATTTATGCTGATAAATCTCTTTTCGTTGCAACCTACCAAGCTGCCTATGTCCTCCGTTTCATTTGTCACGGCTTTGAGCCGGTCGTGACAATAGCGACCACGGGGTCATTTAGAAAACGGCCATGGTCGAGTGCCCCCAAAAGCCTGTCGTCCCTGAAGGAAAACTCAGAACTTTGCGAAACCAGGCGAGCGCACGCAACACCCGATTCCATAAAAGGGGCGTGCAAACACACACGGAGCCACAGACAACGCTACGACTGTTAGAAACCACAGGTTCTCTCGGCACCACCTAATCTTCTTTCAACCAGTATGTCCAGGGGAGAGCGCGAACGCAGTCCCCCACTACCATAAATTATGCAGTCGAGATTCCCACATTTGGGGAATTCGCAGGGGTCAGCACAACCGGAGTGCAATGGCCGAGCCTCGCCCTGGGTGAACCACCTTCCTGATCATGGTGTCTCCCCTGCCAGGTAAGTATGAGTCCCCAGGCCTCCAGTCAGAGGCTACCCTATCCCTCTTTGCCGTCCTCATCAACGGTGACCCCCCTCCCCCACCCCAAGCAAAGGAAGGGCGTGTCCCTTCCATTACTTGACTGCGATTTCCGTGACCATGCCTTCAAGCCGGCAAACTGCCAAGCACCTACAGGTGCTGGTCGTATGATTAGAATGTCATCAAAAAGTTGATTTCTTTCACTAATTCCTTTCAAAAAGTCAAACTTGTATATTATGTACATTGCACACAGACTGATATATTTCAAATGTTTATTTCTTTTAATTTTGATGATTATAACTGACAACTAAGGAAAATCCCAAATCCGGTATCTCAGCAAATTTAGAATATTACTTAAGACCAATACAAAGAAAGGATTTTTAGAAATCTCCAGTCATGGAGTCGATCGGTCTGTGGCACTGCTCAGGTGTTATGAGAGCCCAGGTTGCTCTGATAGTGGCCTTCAGCTCTTCTTAATTGTTGGGTCTGGCATATGGCATCTTCCTCTTCACAATACCCCGTAGATTTTCTATGGGGTTAAGGTCAGGCGAGTTTGCTGGCCAATTAAGAACAGGGATACCATGGTCCTTAAACCGGGTACTGGTAGCTTTGGCACTGTGTGCAGGTGCCAAGTCCTGTTGGGAAATGAAATCTGCATCTCCATAAAGTTGGTCAGCAGCAGGAAGCATGAAGTGCTCTAAAACTTCCTGGTATACGGCTGCGTTGACCTTGGACCTCAGAAAACACAGTGGGCCAACACCAGCAGATGACATGGCACCCCAAACCATCACTGACTGTGGAAACTTTAGGCTGGCCCTCAAGCGACGTGGATTGTGTGCCTCTCCTCTCTTCCTCCAGACTCTGGGACCCCGATTTCCAAAGGAAATGCCAAATTGACTTTCATCAGAGAACGTAACTTTGGACCACTCAGCAGCAGTCCAGTCCTTTTTGCCGAGGCGCCTCTGACGCTGTCTGTTGTTCAAGAGTGGCTTGACACAAGGAACGAGACAGCTGAAAACCATGTCTTGCATACGTCTGTGCGTAGGGGTTCTTGAAGCACTGACTCCAGCTGCAGTCCACTCTTTGTGAATCTCCCCCACATTTTTGAATGGGTTCTGTTTCACAGTCCTCTCCAGGGTGCGGTTATCCCTATTGCTAGTACACTTTTTTTCTACCACATCTTTTCCTTCCCTTCGCCTCTCTATTAATGTGCTTGGACACAGAGCTCTGCGAACAGCCAGCCTCTTTTGCAATGACCTTTTGTGTCTTGGCCTCCTTGTGCAAGGTGTCAGTGGTCGTCTTTTGGACAACTGTCAAGTCAGCAGTCTTCCCCATGACTGTGTAGCCTACAGAACTAGACTGAGAGACCATTTAAAGGCCTTTGCAGGTGTTTTGAGTTAATTAGCTGATAAGAGTGTGTGGCACCAGGTGTCTTCAATATTGAACCTTTTCACAATATTCTAATTTTCTGAGATAGTGACTTTGGGATTTTCCATAGTTGTCAGCTATACTCATCAAAATGAAAAGAAATAAACATGTGAAACCTCTCAGTCTGTGTGTAATGAATGAATATGATATATACAAGTTTCACTTTTTGAAAGGAATTAGTGAAATAAATCAACTTTTTGATGACATTCTAATTATATGACCAGCACCTGTACACGAGCTGCGGTCCTTTAGACCAGTGGTTCCCATCAGTCAGGCGTGTTTGATTAGATGTCTCCCTGATCAAACACACCCGATCCAACTCATCAGCTCGTTGGTAAAGACTCCAAGACCTCAGACGGGCGCATCAGACAAGAGTGACATTCAAGACGTGCAGTGCTGGTTTGGGAACCGCTGCTTTGGAACAACGGCGACCGTTTCATAAGGGTGCGAGACGGTGCCACCCTGCCAGCCACCCCACCGCAGGTACATAGAGACTCCTTGTGAAGCTCCAGCGACATTCCCTCTGCTATTAACCACAACGATTTGCAGTCCCCCAAAAGGGGAAGCACACCGTTCCTGGAGACACTGCAATACCAGGTCGATGCGTGGAGTGGACGGAGCAAGCCCCGGTTCCGGCTCCATGAGCCAAAAATCCATTTAATATGTAGTCCCCAGATAGGGGACGTATCAGATATTAAACTGATAAGAACAGATTCCATCTTTTACATACACAAACTCAGACAGTTCATCAACACATACTTTTTATAACTCACTTTAGGTCCCATTTAATCCCTTTTTCCCTTCAAACATTTTTTAATTTCCCCCTCAATATTATCATTTTGCACTGCGCCCTGCACTCTAGCCAAAACACAATAAAAAATTGATTTAGGACCCCATCCTGTTCGTTTGGACCTTAACATCGAAGTTCTGTGATTCCACAAAACCCTTTTGCCTTCTGATATAATTATCCACACCACCTTCCTCAATTCAAACTTCTGTCCCCCCAGACCCTCCCCATAAATTACCAGGTTCCGGGTCAGAGGAGGACCTTTCCACCCCTTCCACCACTGATACAGCAAAGTCCAGAAGGCAGATGAAACTGGGCATGTCCAAAATACATGTTCTATTGTTTCCTCCCTCCCACAACCAATTGGGCAGAAAGGTGACTTCCCTTGCCCATGACGATACTGCCTCTCCCTTACAGGCAAACGCCCCAGGGCCCCCAACCAATGAAGGTCTCTGCAAGCTCCATCCACATATGCTGGCTGTAGCATTGCCCAATTCACAGTGATGGGAAGAAATCTCTCTAGTCCCCCCTTCCCTGCCCCCCTCTCCCTTAAACCCTTGTACAGTTCCCTATGATTTATCACTGTTCCCTGTTCCAGACACCAAGGATGTTGACGTATAAATTTGGCAAACCACTGATATTCTTCCGGCCTGTCAAAAGCCCACGGAACCAACTTATCCCATGCAATCAAAGATCTTAGTGGAAAGGCTGCCCAGAACCTTGCAAAAAAATAAGCTTTGTGGTTTGTTGCCTGTAGGATTAAACGTGCCACAAAGGATGAAAAAATAGATGCTACCCACAAGGTAAAAAAAGGCACCTCCCTCCCACCCTTCTTAATTTCTTGGCTCACCTGAGCCCTGGATACCAGCTCGCACCTTCCCTTCCACAGAAAGGAGAACACAAGACCTTCCAACTCTCTGCCACAATTATAGGGAAGAGGGAACACATATGCCAAATAATTGACTGTAGGCAACAAGTCTGCTTTTATCACTAATGTTCGGCTAGTTAAAGAAAGCTCTCTAGTGTTCCAAAGGCCAATTTTGGAGCGCACTTTCCCAATCAAAACCCTCCAGTTCTCCTTAGCGCTGTTCTGCCTGAAGAAACGCACTCCCAAAACCTTCAGACCATCTTCACATAAGCTATATCCCTCAATGGCTGTCTCCCGCCTAGCCCATCGACCTACATACATGACGGCTGACTTTGACATGTTCACTTTCGCCCCTGTAACCCTCCCAAAATCTCCCAAAATCTTGCTTGTTTCTAAAAAATCCTGCCTTGATGTCAAAAACAGTGTCATGTCATCTGCATACAGCGACACCTTTGCTTGCAGACCTCCAGCCCCCGGCATGTGCAGGCCAGTAAAGGCCTGACATGCCCTTAAACGGGAAGCTAAAGGTTCAATGAACAAAATATAAAGAAGAGGGGAGAGAGGACATCCCTGTCTTACTCCTCCCAGCTGCTCAACTGACTCTGTCAGGAAACCATTAACTTTAAACTTACTTACCGCCCCCTTATACAATAAACGAACCCACGCCCTGATACTTGCCCCAAAACCTACCCTCTCAAGAACTGCAAACAAAAAGGAGAGACTAACTCGATCAAAAGCTTTCTCCTGGTCGAGGCTCAAAATTGCTAGAGAAAGCTGCCGTTGCTCAGCCCACCCAATAGCATCTCTGATCAAAGTCAAATTTAGGCTGCCAGAGCGGCCTGGTACCCCACAAGTCTGGTCTGGGTGCACCACCTTCCCCACCACAGACCTCATTCGTATAGCTATGACCTTCGCAAGGATTTTATAGTCAGTAGTAAGGAGAGTGATGGGCCTCCAGTTTGCCAAATCTGTCTTATCTCCCTTCTTATACAAAAGGGAGACATGCCCTGTCCTCATAGAAGCTGTGAGTGACCCAGTCATCAGGCTCTCATTATACACCTCAACCAGGTCCTGTCCAATAAGTTGCCAAAAGGAGCAGTATATCTCAACTGGCAACCCATCACAGCCAGGAGCTGTCCCTTTCCTAAGTGATGCCATTGCCTCTTCTGCCTCCTGCAAAGACACCTCCCCTTCTAATGCGGCAGCATCATCACCCTCCAAGACACTCTCTAAACTTGTCAAGAACACCCTCGCCTGAGAGTCTACCAAACCTCGGGGGCTAAAAAGCTGTTTATAAAAAACTGCCACCGTCTTCAACATTTCAGCTGTAGATGTAACATTACCCTTCTCTGTCTTTAACCCTTCTATGCATTTCCTCTGCTGCTGTCTCCTCACAGAGGCAAAAAAATATTTTGATGGACCCTCCTCTAAAAACCGTCTCCTTGCACCCATTTCTAACATAAATTTCTCTGCTTCCTTCATATAAAAACCTTTAACCCTCTCTTGGATAGCATAGAATCTGCCCCACTCCTCAGCTGCCTCTCTGCCCTCCTGAGCCCATAAGGACTGCATCTCCCTAATCCAAACACTAATGAGCCCTCGTCTTTTTACTGCCTTAGCCTCCCCCCACCATCTACAGAAGTTAGCTATTCTCTCTTTTACTCCCTCCCACCACTGAGCCTGCGTTTCAAACAGACACTTCAAATTCTGCCAGGCCCTGTATAGGTGCTTAAACACTTGAACAAAAAACTTATCCTGAAGGAAAGATCTGTTCAACCTCCAAGATCCTCTCCCCTCTGAATACCCCCAACCTCCATCTCGACTCCTATCATACAATGATCAGACAACCAAACCGGCAAGAAGAAGAAATCATCAACCTTAACTCCTGCTGACACAAACACATAATCCAAACGAGATTTTTCCCCTCTACTATTTCTCCAAGTAAAGCCCTCCAAAGCCCTTCCCACCACTTTAAAGGAGTCATAAAGAGAAAAACTCTTAAGGAGGAAAGCCAAATCACCCTTTGGCTCCCTATCTAAAGAAACATTAAAATCCCCTCCCAAAACCACCTTCCGATTTGTATAAAACAAAGGTTTTAATAAATTAAAGAAACCCCCTCTCTCCTCCCTCTTACTAGGCGCATATACATTAATCAGTCTGATGCTAACACCCCTCCATCTTACATCAGCATACAACACCCTCCCCGGAACTACCATTAAATTCTCTTCAATGACAAATTCCTGAGAGTTAAAAAGTATTCCCACCCCATCTGCCATCACATTCCCTGCCCCCCACATAGATGGACCTTTTCCCCAGTCCTTTGCAAAAAGAAGCTCATCTCTGCTGTTCTCTAAATGACATTCCTGTAAAAACATAATGTCAAAATTAACAGAACTCAAGGACTCAAAAAAGCTATCCTTCGTTTTGCCATTTTCAATCCTCTTACATTTAGAGTGGCCACCCTCAGCCCCCCCATTTTAGGCAAACACTAAAGAAAAACAGTCCTTATCCCTTATCCCCTCCAAAACCTCCCTTCCCACCCCCTGTGGTACATCCCTTCACCCTTCTAGCTACTACCTCCGTCCACCCCTGAGAATCATCTTCAGTACTCTCCCCACACTCTCCCCACTCCAAGCCCCCCCCCCCCAGCCCCCCCTCATATACTACTTCTTTAAAAGCTTTAACCGCTCCCGCTCCCTTCCCCGAGTCATGTAAAGATACCAAGTCCTCCAAAGAAACAAAAGTCTTTACTGTCTCAATCTTGCTGCATTTTCGGTCCCTCTCGTCCTCTCCTCCGCCATCTTCTTCCACCGCTCGCCGACGTCCTCTTCCCCCTGATATCTCCATCTCGCTGTCTCCGCCTCCACTTTGCTCAGAAGTTATAATGTCTAAAGCATCCAGTTGCGACCATGTAAACCTGGCTGGGTCTTCAGCTTGTGGAGTATCTTGAATGGTGTTGTTACTAGACACAATTGCAGCCCCGGAAAACACCTCTGCAATATCGATGTCTGACCAGGTCTGTCCAATACCCTGTGACTGCTCCCTCTCTTGAGCTGCCCCCGGAGGACGTGGCTGGTTGACCTCTGCAACTGCTGGTCCTTTGTCCTGGTGATGCACAGCACTTTCCTCAGCCCCCTGGTCTTTATTAGCACCCTCTGTTGCAGCTGTAAGCTCTGTCTGGTTGATTGAAGAGTTGGATGCCTCACACATGAGAGATTCCAAATCTGCTTGCAGATCTTCCCCTCCTTAAATAAACTAGCGTAGCTCTTCTTTCTGGCTGGACAACCCCGATACAAATGTTCTTTACTTCCACACAGACTGCAATGCTTGGGAGCAGTACATTCCGCCGCCACATGATCCGTCTTCCCACAGAATCTACATCTCTCTCCCTTGCACTCCACTTTCACATGACCCTGCCCTCCACATCTTCGACAATACACGGGCTGTCCGGGATAGTGCAGGAAACCTCTGTTCGGTCCAATAGAAAAGCTGCCTGGAGGGTGCAGCACAGTGCCAGGTGAAGAGGAGTCAAGTCTCAACTTCACCATGTACCTCCTCTTCCCATTCCATATTCCATATCGATCTCTCAAGCGCTCTCCTCCTCTTACAACATCACAATATCTTGCAATAAATGCCAGGACATCGCCATCCTCCACAAAAGGGTTGTATATATGAATAGTAAGTGGGATAAAATCCTGAACAAACACAGGCTGAAGCTGCAGGCCCTCCAGCAATTTATGACCTTCCTTTTTCTTCCAGGCTTCAAAAAAACCAACACAGTCCTTCAAAACACAAAAAGTTAAATCCAAAAATCCAGTTGACACAAAATCTTGTAAACAAAAAACTTCAGCAGGCTGTATCTTGAAAAGTCCTCTAAGAATTTCAGTAACAAAAAAATCTCTTCCAAAACGTTGCTTCACCAATTCTTCAGCATCTTTCTTCAACAACACACGAATCGTATTCCTCAACCGCACCATCAAGGCCGACTCTCTTTCGTCGTTCCCCGACATAACTCCTGGGTAAGATACTACACTTGATCTTAGCCAAAAGGCCGAGAAGCGATGCTGTTGCCAAGCAGTGGGGGCAGAGCCGGCAAAGGCGACGCCCATCTGGGCCGCGGTGGGTTTCGTACTTTGCCTCTAGGACCACTGCTGTCGATCAGATCGTTTGTTAAATAGTGGAGATGATTTGAAACAACCTGCTTTCGCGAACTGGTCCTAGGTTTTTCCATCGACCTCCACAAAAGCACCGCAGTACAATTCTCTGGACTCCCTAGGTCGTTCTTGATCAGGAGGGGGGGAAAATAAAAAAAGCTCAACTTTAACATTTGGATAGTGTGACGAGTCCCTCGTTCTTCCTGCTACGGCCGGCCAGTGGGTGTGGCTGGGAGACTCATCAAGTGAACCATGTACACCCGTGCTTCCCTCTATAAAGCTTGGGCTTTGTTTGGCGTGGTGTGTTGCTTGCTCCTGGGTGCTTTGGTTTTGATTTTGGTCTTTGTTTATTTTGAGTTCCTTATTCATTTAAATGTGGTTCTGTCTGATGTTTGGTTATTGATGTGTCTGACAGAAATTGTGTTTGGTTTTGTTGATTTCTGGATTCATATATTTTCTTATTTATGCTGATAAATCTCTTTTCGTTGCAACCTACCAAGCTGCCTATGTCCTCCGTTTCATTTGTCACGGCTTTGAGCCGGTCGTGACAATAGCGACCACGGGGTCATTTAGAAAACGGCCATGGTCGAGTGCCCCCAAAAGCCTGTCGTCCCTGAAGGAAAACTCAGAACTTTGCGAAACCAGGCGAGCGCACGCAACACCCGATTCCATAAAAGGGGCGTGCAAACACACACGGAGCCACAGACAACGCTACGACTGTTAGAAACCACAGGTTCTCTCGGCACCACCTAATCTTCTTTCAACCAGTATGTCCAGGGGAGAGCGCGAACGCAGTCCCCCACTACCATAAATTATGCAGTCGAGATTCCCACATTTGGGGAATTCGCAGGGGTCAGCACAACCGGAGTGCAATGGCCGAGCCTCGCCCTGGGTGAACCACCTTCCTGATCATGGTGTCTCCCCTGCCAGGTAAGTATGAGTCCCCCGGCCTCCAGTCAGAGGCTACCCTATCCCTCTTTGCCGTCCTCATCAACGGTGACCCCCTCCCCCACCCCAAGCAAAGGAAGGGCGTGTCCCTTCCATTACTTGACTGCGATTTCCGTGACCATGCCTTCAAGCCGGCAAACTGCCAAGCACCTACAGGTGCTGGTCGTATGATTAGAATGTCATCAAAAAGTTGATTTCTTTCACTAATTCCTTTCAAAAAGTCAAACTTGTATATTATGTACATTGCACACAGACTGATATATTTCAAATGTTTATTTCTTTTAATTTTGATGATTATAACTGACAACTAAGGAAAATCCCAAATCCGGTATCTCAGCAAATTTAGAATATTACTTAAGACCAATACAAAGAAAGGATTTTTAGAAATCTTGGCCAACTGAAAACTATAAACATGAAAAGTATGAGCGTGTGCAGCACTCAATACTTAGTTGGGGCTCCTTTTGCCTGAATTACTGCAGCAATGCGGCGTGGCATGGAGTCGATCGGTCTGTGGCACTGCTCAGGTGTTATGAGAGCCCAGGTTGCTCTGATAGTGGCCTTCAGCTCTTCTTAATTGTTGGGTCTGGCATATGGCATCTTCCTCTTCACAATACCCCGTAGATTTTCTATGGGGTTAAGGTCAGGCGAGTTTGCTGGCCAATTAAGAACAGGGATACCATGGTCCTTAAACCGGGTACTGGTAGCTTTGGCACTGTGTGCAGGTGCCAAGTCCTGTTGGGAAATGAAATCTGCATCTCCATAAAGTTGGTCAGCAGCAGGAAGCATGAAGTGCTCTAAAACTTCCTGGTATACGGCTGCGTTGACCTTGGACCTCAGAAAACACAGTGGGCCAACACCAGCAGATGACATGGCACCCCAAACCATCACTGACTGTGGAAACTTTAGGCTGGCCCTCAAGCGACGTGGATTGTGTGCCTCTCCTCTCTTCCTCCAGACTCTGGGACCCCGATTTCCAAAGGAAATGCCAAATTGACTTTCATCAGAGAACGTAACTTTGGACCACTCAGCAGCAGTCCAGTCCTTTTTGTCGAGGCGCCTCTGACGCTGTCTGTTGTTCAAGAGTGGCTTGACACAAGGAACGAGACAGCTGAAAACCATGTCTTGCATACGTCTGTGCGTAGGGGTTCTTGAAGCACTGACTCCAGCTGCAGTCCACTCTTTGTGAATCTCCCCCACATTTTTGAATGGGTTCTGTTTCACAGTCCTCTCCAGGGTGCGGTTATCCCTATTGCTAGTACACTTTTTTTTCTACCACATCTTTTCCTTCCCTTCGCCTCTCTATTAATGTGCTTGGACACAGAGCTCTGCGAACAGCCAGCCTCTTTTGCAATGACCTTTTGTGTCTTGGCCTCCTTGTGCAAGGTGTCAGTGGTCGTCTTTTGGACAACTGTCAAGTCAGCAGTCTTCCCCATGACTGTGTAGCCTACAGAACTAGACTGAGAGACCATTTAAAGGCCTTTGCAGGTGTTTTGAGTTAATTAGCTGATAAGAGTGTGTGGCACCAGGTGTCTTCAATATTGAACCTTTTCACAATATTCTAATTTTCTGAGATAGTGACTTTGGGATTTTCCATAGTTGTCAGCTATACTCATCAAAATGAAAAGAAATAAACATGTGAAACCTCTCAGTCTGTGTGTAATGAATGAATATGATATATACAAGTTTCACTTTTTGAAAGGAATTAGTGAAATAAATCAACTTTTTGATGACATTCTAATTATATGACCAGCACCTGTACACGAGCTGCGGTCCTTTAGACCAGTGGTTCCCATCAGTCAGGCGTGTTTGATTAGATGTCTCCCTGATCAAACACACCCGATCCAACTCATCAGCTCGTTGGTAAAGACTCCAAGACCTCAGACGGGCGCATCAGACAAGAGTGACATTCAAGACGTGCAGTGCTGGTTTGGGAACCGCTGCTTTGGAACAACGGCGACCGTTTCATAAGGGTGCGAGACGGTGCCACCCTGCCAGCCACCCCACCGCAGGTACATAGAGACTCCTTGTGAAGCTCCAGCGACATTCCCTCTGCTATTAACCACAACGATTTGCAGTCCCCCAAAAGGGGAAGCACACCGTTCCTGGAGACACTGCAATACCAGGTCGATGCGTGGAGTGGACGGAGCAAGCCCCGGTTCCGGCTCCATGAGCCAAAAATCCATTTAATATGTAGTCCCCAGATAGGGGACGTATCAGATATTAAACTGATAAGAACAGATTTTTTTTTTTTTTTTTTTTTTTTATTTACACCAAATCTATACTTTACAACCAATTCATTGTTCAAAGATACACAATAAATTCTCTTTTAACAAATCGTCATACAATTCTCTGAACAATCAAAACCAAAACACAAATATACATCAATTTTCAAAAACCAAACAAAAACCAAAGCACAAAAAACACTGTCACTCCCTCTATCCCACCCCAACCTTCTGAAGCCCTCTCCATACCCTTCTGGTCTCCTCCTCCCCATAATACTCTTTGAAAACTTTGACCTCAGCAGACATTTTACCCAGTAAACGTAAAAACAATTTCTCTGCCCCCAAACGTGGTATCTGTTTCCTTAAACACACTGTTCTCCATTCCCAAAGAACATGCTTCCCCTCTGAAATCGTACTCCAAATTACTCTCCTCCGTTCTTTTAGAAAACTATCCAAACCCTCCCCATACAACACCAGATTCCTTGTAATGTTTGGCCCTCCCCATCCCTCCCACCATCGCTTCACTGATTTCCAAAGGGCAACAGCTCCAGGACATGCCCAAAAGACATGCTCAATTGTCTCGTCTTGACCACAACCAATCGGGCACTTTGGTGACCTGCCTGCACCATGTCTATATAACCTCTCCCTTACTGGCAACCGACCTAGAACTGTTAACCAATTCAAATCTTTGCAAAATCCAGTAAGAAATGGTGCCTGCAACCTAATCCAACCCACTCCATAAGGAGAAACAACTTTCTCCACCCCCTCCACAAGTTCATCCCTCAATCTGATATACAACTGCTTGTGCTCCAAGATCAGGGACTGCTGTAAACACCAAGGCTTCAGGGCAATGATATCTGCCACTCTCTGATAGTACTGTGGCCTATTTGTAGACCATGGCCTTGTACCCCTCCAATTGCTCAACGATCTCAAAGGAAAGGCTAGCCAGAACTGAGCTAAAAATCTAGCCTTGTGCACTGTCTCCCGGACAGCCAGAAGCGCTGCACATGAACAAAACAAAGCTTCCATTTTTAAAGGAATACATGGAACCCCCCTACCCCCTTCTTTCACTGGTCTATACATCTGCAACCTGGCTACCATTTCGGTACCATTTTTCCATAAAAAAGAAAAAATTAACTTTTCTAACTTTCTTCCATACCAAAAAGGAACTGGAAACACATAAGCTAAATAATTCAGACTAGGGAGTAAGTCTGCCTTCACCACCTCTAACCGTCCCCACAAAGATAACCCCCTTGAACTCCACTTCGCTATCTTTGCCTGCACTACTTTCATCCTTGCTTCCCAGCTTTCCTTAGCGCTATTACGTCTAGTAAACCTAACCCCTAAGATTTTCAACCCCTCTGTACAAATTTTAAAACCTCCTCTTACCTCTGTTCTACCAGCCCACTGACCAAAAAACATAACAGAGGACTTATCCACATTTACTCGCGCACCAGATATTTTACAAAACCTTTCCACTATTTTGCACACCACCTCAAAATCATAGTCCGACGTCAGAAACAGGGTCATGTCATCTGCATAAGCAGCGACTTTAGCACATACGCCCCCACCTCCTGGCAAATGTACGCCTGTAAAAGAAGGCGCAGCCCTCAAAGTTGCCAAAAGAGGTTCCAAAGACAAAACATAAAGAAGGGGGGACAGAGGACACCCCTGACGCACACCCCCTAACTGTTCCACCTTTTCTGAGAAATACCCATTTATCCCCACTCTGCTGAAGGCCTTCCTGTAAAGCAGCTTTACCCAAGCCCTAAACACAGGCCCAAACCCCATACGCATTAAAGTAGCCTCCAAGAAGACATGACTAACCCTGTCAAAGGCCTTCTCTTGGTCAAGACTCAAAACTGCTAGAGGAAGCTGACGCTGCTCTGTCCAACTTATTATGTCTCTGACTAGAGCCAAATTCAAAGAAATTGACCTGCCAGGCACACCACAGGTTTGATCTGGCTGGACTACCACCCCTATAACCCTCTTAAGTCTCTCTGTCAGAACTTTTGCCAATATTTTATAATCCGTGGTTAGCAGAGTGATTGGCCTCCAATTCCCCAACTCCTCCTTCTTACCTTTCTTATACAGAAGAGACACCAGCCCTGTTCTCATTGTCTCCACCATCTCACCTTTCATGAAGCATTCCTGATAGAGAGCTACCAGCTCACTTCCTATCCATGGCAGAACAAGCTCATAAAAACCTGCTGGAAGGCCATCACATCCTGGAGCTGTGCCTTTCTTAAGTGAGGAAATTGCAGTACTTACTTCCTGCAAAGTCAAAGGCCCTTCCAGTGCTGCCCTATCCTCATCCCCTAAACTCCCCTCCAAAGCATCCAAAACACTCCCAAATGCTGTACTAGAAGGGCCCCTGTCACTAAATAACTCCCTATAAAAACTCCCAGCTACCTCCAGCATTCCCTTTACAGACGTTTCCACTCTCCCTTCCCTCCCAAAACCCTCAATATAACTCCGCCTTTGTCTTCCCCGCACTGTAGCAAAGAAGAAACTAGTAGGTTTTTCATCAAGGAGCCGCTTCCTAACACTTGACCCTTGCAAAAAGGACTTTGCTTCCTCCCAAAAGTGATCTTTCATTACCCCCTGCAGATGACTAGCCCTAGCCCATCCCTCAGTTGTTCCCAAAGCACCCTCTGTCCACAGAGACTGTAGTTCTTCTGACCACTTACATATTTTTTCCCTCCTGCTTCTTGCCTTCTCTCTGCCCCAGTTACGACAAAAGACTGCAACCCTCACCTTGAACCCCTCCCACCACTCACCGTGGGACCGAAACAAACCTTGCAAATTTTTCCACCCAGCTACCAAATTGAAAAGAACAGTACAAAATGTCCTATCACTTAGAAAGGAAGTATTGAACCTCCACACCCCCCTCCCTCGCTTCTCCCCTTCCACCTCCACCCACACCCCCACTAAACAATGATCTGAACACCACATTGGTACTTGGGTATAGTTAAACACCTTTACATGGACTGGCAGAAAAAGATAGTCCAGTCGTGCCATCTCCTGCCTGCTGTTCCGCCAAGTGAATGTGGGCACCCGCCCTCCTGCCCCTCGAAAAGAGTCACAGAGTGAGAAACCTGCTGACAACTGGGCCAGCTCTCTGCCAGAAGCGTTGTCCAGTGACACATTAAAGTCCCCTCCCAGCACTAGCAGTTTGTTGGTATGCAAAATTGCATTCAAACAATTCAAAAACCCTCCCGATCACCCAATTTACTTGGGGCATAAACATTAACAAAACGAAAAGATATCCCTCTCCACCTCACATCTACTACCACCACCCTTCCTGGAATGATTACAATAGCAGATTCAATAACAAAATCCCACGAATAAAATAAAATGCCCACCCCATCTGCTTTAACATTCCCCACTCCCCAAAAAGATGGACCCAAGGTCCACTCTTTAGAAAACCCCTCTACATCCTTATCATTCTCCAAGTGGCACTCTTGTAAAAACAAAACATCATACTGCAAATCTTTAACAGAAAAAAACACAGCTGTACGCCGTTGTGCCATTTTAATTCCCCTTACATTGAAAGTTGCCACTCTTATCAAACCCATAAAATAACCCTTAAACCCCCAGAACACTTTCCCTCCCACTTAGCCCTCATGTACTTCTTCCCCATCCCCATTTTTTTGTCCCCTTCTTGCCCCCCCTCCTTTTGCCTTTCTCGAAACAACCTCAGTCCATTCTCCAGATTCAGTTATCATTTCTTCCTCTTCTCCTTCCACCTCTGTTCTGTCCCCCCACTCAGTGCTTTCTTCCCCTTCATCTTTCCCCTTTTCTTCAAAACCCTCCCCCCTAATGTCCTCTCCCACAGGGTCCTGACTTGTAACATCATCCAGTTTGCTGTACTTACATCCTTTCTCCGTTACCCGGTCCTTAGGGTCCTCCCAGGCCCTGCGACGGCTTGTTCCGAGCACGGACTCTGACGAAATATCCATCTCTGATCCACTATGGACTCTCTCTCGTCGATGGGCTGATCCAGGTGCAGGTTCTAGGATTTCTTGCACTTTTTCCACCCCCAAGGCTCCAGACAAGACATCCGTAAAATCCAGCTCTGACCAAACTTGAGATGAATTCACCTGCTGTTCAGTTCCCACTTCTGTGGCCCCTTTTTCGTCTAAGGACAAAGTAATCAGGTCCCCATCATTAGAGTCTAATTGCTCGTTCACAACAGCCTCCTTCTCTCCTGATACCCCCGTCTCCTGTGACCCTTCACTTGTCAATCCTCCAGGTTGATCATCCATTACTTCAGGCAAACTGATAAGTATGGCCTCGAGGTCTGCCTGTAGATCCTCACCTTCCTTCAAAAGACCTGCATATGACCTACTCCTAGAAGGACATGTTCGATAAAGATGATCAGGCTTACCACAAAGACTGCAATGCTTCGGGGCAGGGCAGACTGAAGCAACATGATCTGCAGCACCGCAAAAACGACAACGTTGTCCCTCACAATCAGCCTTAATGTGTCCTTCCCCACCACATCTCCTACAGTACATAGGCTGTCCGGGGTAATAAAGAAAACCTCTGTTGGGCCCAATGGAAAAGGTCCCAGGCGGGTGGATTAGGGCTCCAGAGGCAGCAGGATCGAAGCGCAGCTTAACAAGGTACCGCCTTTTGCCTGTCCAGATTCCAAAGCGGTCCCTCACTCGCTCTCCTCCTTTTACTGTCTCGCAGTGTCTTGAAAGAAAGGTCAAAACCTCTCTATCTTCCACAAACGGGTTGTATAGATGAACTGTGAGTGGAATATAATCCTGGGCAAACAAAGGTTGAAGCTGCAAGCCTTCCAAGAGTTTATGTTTTTTCTTTCCCCAAGACTCAAAAAAGCTCACACAGTCCGTCAAATTGAAAAATGTCAAGTCCATAAATCCTACAGTTGAAAAATCCTGAAGACAAAACACTGAAGAAGCAGCAATGTTGAAAACTCCTTTCAAGACATCCATCACCAAGAACTCCCTCCTGAACCTTTGCTTGACAGACCGATCAGCATCTTGTAACACTCGGATTCTTACTGAATTCTTTAACCGCACCACCATGGCCGGCAAGGGTACATCCTCTCTCGGCGTAGCCATCGACACTACACTTGATCTTAGCCAAAAGGCCGAGAAGCGATGCCGTTGCCAAGCAGTGGGGGCAGAGCCGGCAAAGGCGACGCCCATCTGGGCCGCGGTGGGTTTCGTACTTTGCCTCTAGGACCACTGCTGTCGATCAGATCGTTTGTTAAATAGTGGAGATGATTTGAAACAACCTGCTTTCGCGAACTGGTCCTAGGTTTTTCCATCGACCTCCACAAAAGCACCGCAGTACAATTCTCTGGACTCCCTAGGTCGTTCTTGATCAGGAGGGGGGGAAAAAAAAAAAAGCTCAACTTTAACATTTGGATAGTGTGACGAGTCCCTCGTTCTTCCTGCTACGGCCGGCCAGTGGGTGTGGCTGGGAGACTCATCAAGTGAACCATGTACACCCGTGCTTCCCTCTATAAAGCTTGGGCTTTGTTTGGCGTGGTGTGTTGCTTGCTCCTGGGTGCTTTGGTTTTGATTTTGGTCTTTGTTTATTTTGAGTTCCTTATTCATTTAAATGTGGTTCTGTCTGATGTTTGGTTATTGATGTGTCTGACAGAAATTGTGTTTGGTTTTGTTGATTTCTGGTTTCATATATTTTCTTATTTATGCTGATAAATCTCTTTTCATTGCAACCTACCAAGCTGCCTATGTCCTCCGTTTCATTTGTCACGGCTTTGAGCCGGTCGTGACACTAGCGACCACGGGGTCATTTAGAAAACGGCCATGGTCGAGTGCCCCCAAAAGCCTGTCGTCCCTGAAGGAAAACTCAGAACTTTGCGAAACCAGGCGAGCGCACGCAACACCCGATTCCATAAAAGGGGCGTGCAAACACACACGGAGCCACAGACAACGCTACGACTGTTAGAAACCACAGGTTCTCTCGGCACCACCTAATCTTCTTTCAACCAGTATGTCCAGGGGAGAGCGCGAACGCAGTCCCCCACTACCATAAATTATGCAGTCGAGATTCCCACATTTGGGGAATTCGCAGGGGTCAGCACAACCGGAGTGCAATGGCCGAGCCTCGCCCTGGGTGAACCACCTTCCTGATCATGGTGTCTCCCCTGCCAGGTAAGTATGAGTCCCCAGGCCTCCAGTCAGAGGCTACCCTATCCCTCTTTGCCGTCCTCATCAACGGTGACCCCCTCCCCCACCCCAAGCAAAGGAAGGGCGTGTCCCTTCCATTACTTGACTGCGATTTCCGTGACCATGCCTTCAAGCCGGCAAACTGCCAAGCACCTACAGGTGCTGGTCGTATGATTAGAATGTCATCAAAAAGTTGATTTCTTTCACTAATTCCTTTCAAAAAGTCAAACTTGTATATTATGTACATTGCACACAGACTGATATATTTCAAATGTTTATTTCTTTTAATTTTGATGATTATAACTGACAACTAAGGAAAATCCCAAATCCGGTATCTCAGCAAATTTAGAATATTACTTAAGACCAATACAAAGAAAGGATTTTTAGAAATCTTGGCCAACTGAAAACTATAAACATGAAAAGTATGAGCGTGTGCAGCACTCAATACTTAGTTGGGGCTCCTTTTGCCTGAATTACTGCAGCAATGCGGCGTGGCATGGAGTCGATCGGTCTGTGGCACTGCTCAGGTGTTATGAGAGCCCAGGTTGCTCTGATAGTGGCCTTCAGCTCTTCTTAATTGTTGGGTCTGGCATATGGCATCTTCCTCTTCACAATACCCCGTAGATTTTCTATGGGGTTAAGGTCAGGCGAGTTTGCTGGCCAATTAAGAACAGGGATACCATGGTCCTTAAACCGGGTACTGGTAGCTTTGGCACTGTGTGCAGGTGCCAAGTCCTGTTGGGAAATGAAATCTGCATCTCCATAAAGTTGGTCAGCAGCAGGAAGCATGAAGTGCTCTAAAACTTCCTGGTATACGGCTGCGTTGACCTTGGACCTCAGAAAACACAGTGGGCCAACACCAGCAGATGACATGGCACCCCAAACCATCACTGACTGTGGAAACTTTAGGCTGGCCCTCAAGCGACGTGGATTGTGTGCCTCTCCTCTCTTCCTCCAGACTCTGGGACCCCGATTTCCAAAGGAAATGCCAAATTGACTTTCATCAGAGAACGTAACTTTGGACCACTCAGCAGCAGTCCAGTCCTTTTTGTCGAGGCGCCTCTGACGCTGTCTGTTGTTCAAGAGTGGCTTGACACAAGGAACGAGACAGCTGAAAACCATGTCTTGCATACGTCTGTGCGTAGGGGTTCTTGAAGCACTGACTCCAGCTGCAGTCCACTCTTTGTGAATCTCCCCCACATTTTTGAATGGGTTCTGTTTCACAGTCCTCTCCAGGGTGCGGTTATCCCTATTGCTAGTACACTTTTTTTCTACCACATCTTTTCCTTCCCTTCGCCTCTCTATTAATGTGCTTGGACACAGAGCTCTGCGAACAGCCAGCCTCTTTTGCAATGACCTTTTGTGTCTTGGCCTCCTTGTGCAAGGTGTCAGTGGTCGTCTTTTGGACAACTGTCAAGTCAGCAGTCTTCCCCATGACTGTGTAGCCTACAGAACTAGACTGAGAGACCATTTAAAGGCCTTTGCAGGTGTTTTGAGTTAATTAGCTGATAAGAGTGTGTGGCACCAGGTGTCTTCAATATTGAACCTTTTCACAATATTCTAATTTTCTGAGATAGTGACTTTGGGATTTTCCATAGTTGTCAGCTATACTCATCAAAATGAAAAGAAATAAACATGTGAAACCTCTCAGTCTGTGTGTAATGAATGAATATGATATATACAAGTTTCACTTTTTGAAAGGAATTAGTGAAATAAATCAACTTTTTGATGACATTCTAATTATATGACCAGCACCTGTACACGAGCTGCGGTCCTTTAGACCAGTGGTTCCCATCAGTCAGGCGTGTTTGATTAGATGTCTCCCTGATCAAACACACCCGATCCAACTCATCAGCTCGTTGGTAAAGACTCCAAGACCTCAGACGGGCGCATCAGACAAGAGTGACATTCAAGACGTGCAGTGCTGGTTTGGGAACCGCTGCTTTGGAACAACGGCGACCGTTTCATAAGGGTGCGAGACGGTGCCACCCTGCCAGCCACCCCACCGCAGGTACATAGAGACTCCTTGTGAAGCTCCAGCGACATTCCCTCTGCTATTAACCACAACGATTTGCAGTCCCCCAAAAGGGGAAGCACACCGTTCCTGGAGACACTGCAATACCAGGTCGATGCGTGGAGTGGACGGAGCAAGCCCCGGTTCCGGCTCCATGAGCCAAAAATCCATTTAATATGTAGTCCCCAGATAGGAGACGTATCAGATATTAAACTGATAAGAACAGATACTACACTTGATCTTAGCCAAAAGGCCGAGAAGCGATGCCGTTGCCAAGCAGTGGGGGCAGAGCCGGCAAAGGCGACGCCCATCTGGGCCGCGGTGGGTTTCGTACTTTGCCTCTAGGACCACTGCTGTCGATCAGATCGTTTGTTAAATAGTGGAGATGATTTGAAACAACCTGCTTTCGCGAACTGGTCCTAGGTTTTTCCATCGACCTCCACAAAAGCACCGCAGTACAATTCTCTGGACTCCCTAGGTCGTTCTTGATCAGGAGGGGGGGGGGGAAAAGCTCAACTTTAACATTTGGATAGTGTGACGAGTCCCTCGTTCTTCCTGCTACGGCCGGCCAGTGGGTGTGGCTGGGAGACTCATCAAGTGAACCATGTACACCCGTGCTTCCCTCTATAAAGCTTGGGCTTTGTTTGGCGTGGTGTGTTGCTTGCTCCTGGGTGCTTTGGTTTTGATTTTGGTCTTTGTTTATTTTGAGTTCCTTATTCATTTAAATGTGGTTCTGTCTGATGTTTGGTTATTGATGTGTCTGACAGAAATTGTGTTTGGTTTTGTTGATTTCTTGTTTCATATATTTTCTTATTTATGCTGATAAATCTCTTTTCGTTGCAACCTACCAAGCTGCCTATGTCCTCCGTTTCATTTGTCACGGCTTTGAGCCGGTCGTGACAATAGCGACCACGGGGTCATTTAGAAAACGGCCATGGTCGAGTGCCCCCAAAAGCCTGTCGTCCCTGAAGGAAAACTCAGAACTTTGCGAAACCAGGCGAGCGCACGCAACACCCGATTCCATAAAAGGGGCGTGCAAACACACACGGAGCCACAGACAACGCTACGACTGTTAGAAACCACAGGTTCTCTCGGCACCACCTAATCTTCTTTCAACCAGTATGTCCAGGGGAGAGCGCGAACGCAGTCCCCCACTACCATAAATTATGCAGTCGAGATTCCCACATTTGGGGAATTCGCAGGGGTCAGCACAACCGGAGTGCAATGGCCGAGCCTCGCCCTGGGTGAACCACCTTCCTGATCATGGTGTCTCCCCTGCCAGGTAAGTATGAGTCCCCAGGCCTCCAGTCAGAGGCTACCCTATCCCTCTTTGCCGTCCTCATCAACGGTGACCCCCCTCCCCCACCCCAAGCAAAGGAAGGGCGTGTCCCTTCCATTACTTGACTGCGATTTCCGTGACCATGCCTTCAAGCCGGCAAACTGCCAAGCACCTACAGGTGCTGGTCGTATGATTAGAATGTCATCAAAAAGTTGATTTCTTTCACTAATTCCTTTCAAAAAGTCAAACTTGTATATTATGTACATTGCACACAGACTGATATATTTCAAATGTTTATTTCTTTTAATTTTGATGATTATAACTGACAACTAAGGAAAATCCCAAATCCGGTATCTCAGCAAATTTAGAATATTACTTAAGACCAATACAAAGAAAGGATTTTTAGAAATCTTGGCCAACTGAAAACTATAAACATGAAAAGTATGAGCGTGTGCAGCACTCAATACTTAGTTGGGGCTCCTTTTGCCTGAATTACTGCAGCAATGCGGCGTGGCATGGAGTCGATCGGTCTGTGGCACTGCTCAGGTGTTATGAGAGCCCAGGTTGCTCTGATAGTGGCCTTCAGCTCTTCTTAATTGTTGGGTCTGGCATATGGCATCTTCCTCTTCACAATACCCCGTAGATTTTCTATGGGGTTAAGGTCAGGCGAGTTTGCTGGCCAATTAAGAACAGGGATACCATGGTCCTTAAACCGGGTACTGGTAGCTTTGGCACTGTGTGCAGGTGCCAAGTCCTGTTGGGAAATGAAATCTGCATCTCCATAAAGTTGGTCAGCAGCAGGAAGCATGAAGTGCTCTAAAACTTCCTGGTATACGGCTGCGTTGACCTTGGACCTCAGAAAACACAGTGGGCCAACACCAGCAGATGACATGGCACCCCAAACCATCACTGACTGTGGAAACTTTAGGCTGGCCCTCAAGCGACGTGGATTGTGTGCCTCTCCTCTCTTCCTCCAGACTCTGGGACCCCGATTTCCAAAGGAAATGCCAAATTGACTTTCATCAG